>NW_017263661.1:399443-622574 GCF_001662655.1 Pseudogymnoascus verrucosus
GTAGAAACGGAAGTGAAAATGGGAATGGAAACGGAAGTAGAAGTAGAAATGGAAGCTAAAGTAGACATGTAAACAGAAATGGGGATGGAAACAGAAGTAGAAATGGTAGATGACTATGGCTATGACGATGGCAGTAATAGCAATGGTTATAGCTATGGATAAAAAAAAGAGAGTAGAGTTGGAGATGGCTGTGGCTATGTTGGTAGAGAGTAGAGTCGGAGATGGCTATAGTGACAAGTGACTGTAATATGTAGAATGACAGATGTAGACAGTTCGGGAGAGAATGGGGGGGGGGGTAAAGGGAGAGGATGGAGAAGGAGAAGGAGAATTTAAGGGCATCTCTATTTTGCACTTTAGAGCATGGGCGGTATAAAACTAAAGTTGCATCTTGATCACCCCTCCCCATCTCCCCCATCTCCCCCCTTCGACACACAACCTAAAAAAGGTATAAAAACGCTCGACACACAACCCGACATCCCTCATCCGCAAGGCTTCCCTAACAATAAAGGAGATCGTTACAAATGCTCTCATGTGGTGCCATAGTCTCGAAGTAAATCTAGCGTAAGGGCTAGAGCAGAAGGTGCGGGATGCGAGAGACGAGGCGATGGATGCTTCCACCACCACCCCCCGTAACCGTCGTAATGACTTCCTGTCACCGCCCCCTTTCTTCTCACGATCACGATCACCACTGCCCAGCCTTTACCCCCCCTGCCACCTCCACCGCCAGTAGAAGAGGGGTTCGCGGTTGCCGACATGAAGCCGTCCATGTGCTCAGTGCCGAAATAGCGTCTCTTGATGAGGGCATTAAGATACTGGGTTTCTATCTTGTTTTTAAGTAGGTGTTTAAACGTGTCGAACTGCCTAAGTTGCAGAAACGGGGGCTAAGAGAAACGGAGACTAAGAAACGGCGACAGAGAAATGCAGAGGTGGGAACTGAGATAGAGAATTCAAGACATAGAAACTTAGAGATATAAACTCAGAGACACAAATGCCGAGACAGAAATCGAGAGAAAGCAACACAGGAGAGAAACGGAGACCGAGACGCAGCAATACAACCATCAAGAAGTAGAAACCCAAACCCAAACCCAGCCCCCCAACTCTCCACACCCCTCAACCACTGTAACCCCCTAACCCTCCAACCCCCTCTCCCACACATCACACTCACTCAAAAGCGCATTTCAAATTCCGTAAAACATCAATTCATTCACTCCATCTCCATCCTATCTACCTCCTCTCCCTCCCCTCTCTCCCCCTCCCCACCACCATCGACACACAAACAAACCCACGGAGAAGTCAAGCAAAATTAACAACCCCCCACCCTTGTCGCCGCCCAACGCGAACCCCAAGTTTTCCATAAAAAAAGACTGCACAAAAAAACGTTGCCCGGCCAGTGCCTACATATCCTTCCTTAAACGCGCAAAAAACACCACCACCTCTCCTCAAATCTAGAGCAAGACAGCAGATCTACTCAACAGTAACACTCTTGGCCAAATTCCTCGGCATATCCACGTTCAGTCCCTCGGCAACAGCAAGCCAGTACGCCATGAGCTGGAGCGGGATGACATTCAACAAACCCTGCAGGCAGTCGACCGTCTTGGGGATCTCGATCTTCTCGCACTTGTCCTCGTGGAACTCGGAGTCGTTGGGGTTGCAGATGATGATTGGCTTTCCTGCGCGGGCGATGACTATTTTTCTTCGTGTTAGCTGACTGCACCACAGAGATCGGATCTGAGATTTGGGGAATGGAAGAGATGGGAGAGGAGGGGGAAAGGGAAGGTGGGAAAGGAAATACGTACTCTGCTGATAAGCATTCAACGACTTCGCAAAGATATTATCCCTCGTCAAAATCATAATAATCGGCAAATTCTCATCCACAAGCGCCAACACCCCATGCTTCAGCTCTCCCGACATGACCGCCTCGCAATGCAGATAACTAATCTCCTTGATCTTCAGCGCACCCTCAAGGGCAGTCGAGAACTGGCTTCCGCGTCCCAACAACAACAGAGAATTCTGTCCCTGGAACGTACGCGCGCACAACTCCTTGATCGGCTGATCCAGCTTGAGGATCTCCTTGATATGCGCACTAATCCCCCCGAGACCGACCATGATCTCCTCGCGGCGCGCAGCCTTGGAAGCGCGGTCCTCGGAGAGAGAGAGCGCCACCATGACCATGGCGATAAACTGGGAGGTGTATGCCTTTGTGGAGGCGACGCCGATTTCCGGGCCGGCGTTGACGTGGACACCGCAGTGGGTGAGGAGGGAGATGGAGGATCCGACGACGTTTACGACACCCACGGTGAGGGCGCCGCGCTCGAGACAGTAGCGCAGGGCCATGAGGGAGTCGGCTGTCTCGCCGGACTGGGAGGCGAAGATGCAAGTGTCGTCGCGGAAGACGGGGGGCTGGCGGTCGAGGAAGTCGGAGGCGAGTTCGACGGTGATGGGGATCTCGGTGAGCTCCTCGAAGATGCCGCGGACGGCCATGCAGGAGTGGTAGGAGGTGCCGCAGGCGATGAAGATGACGCGGCGGCAGCGGCGGATGGTCTCGATGTAGGAGCGGAGACCGCCGAGGGTGACCTTCTTGTTCTCGATGTCGAGGCGGCCGCGCATGGTGTTGATGACGGACTCGGGCTGCTCGAAGATCTCCTTCTGCATGAAGTGGTCGAATTTGCCCTTCATGATCTCCTGGAGCTCGAGCTCGAGGGTTTGGATGGTGCGGACGTTGGGGGAGCCGTCGGACTTGGTGAGGCGGTGGATGTTGAGCGAGCCCTCGTGGATGTGCGCGATGTCGTCGTCCTCGAGGTACATGACCTTCTTGGTGTGCTCGATGATGGCCGAGGGGTCGGAGGAGAGGTAGAACTCGGTTGGCAGTGGCACGCCGTCATCAGTCATGAAGGCCCTGGACTGCGATCTGCGGAGCAGCGACTTGTCGGCGGCGGTTCCGGCGCTCAGGAAGTTTCCAACGCTCGACTTCTTGAGGGCCGCGTTCTGCGATGCCTGCTCCGCTGGCAGAGGGGTGTCCTCGGCGTACTCCACGTCAACGAAATCCACCTTCATCGGCTTGTCGGTGCGGACACCAATGACCAATGGGGAACCCTTCCTCGCGGCGATGACCTCGTGGGGGTAGTGAATCGACTTCATCAGCAGACCAAACGCGCCCTGCAGCTCCTTGATGACCGCCTTGGCGAGATCGGTGAAGCCGATCGACGGGTTCGTCTCAAACAGGTACTTGGCAAGCTTGGGGATGACCTCGGTGTCCGTCTCCGTCTCGAACTTGAAGCCCTTGCTCTCCAGCAGCGTGCGCAGCTCCTTGTAGTTTGTGATGATGCCATTGTGCACCACGGAGAACTCCCATGCTGGGTCGGACCTGTACAGCGTGTCAGTGATTGCCTAACCGGTGAATACGTGTTGTGCGTGCAAACATACCTGTGGGGGTGGCAGTTGAGGCGGGAAGGGGTGCCGTGGGTAGCCCAGCGGGTGTGTGCGATACCAGCGTGCGAATCGAAGACCTTGGTCAGATCGGGCTTGGACTCCTCAATCAGCTCCTTGAGCTTGACCACCTTGCCGACCTCCTTGTAAGCAAACACCTCATTCTTCTTGTCTCCGTCGACAGCGAGACCGGCGGAATCATAGCCACGGTATTCGAGGCGGGCGAGGCCTGTTGGGGACACAATTCAGTATTTGGAGCTTTCAGGGCACGGGCAAGCGGTGAGGGCGGGGCAGGAACAGGAACTCACCATTGACGAGAGTGTCGAGGATGTATTTCCTGTCTCTCTCCACCAGGTAGTTGACGTATCCGAAAATTCCACTGGGAAGGGTATGTTAGCTTCAGAAGTTCATAGGAGGCGTTGTGGTCGCTGGCATCGCGAAGTTGAGGTTTTGTTGACTTCGTGGTGCCAGGGGGAAGTGAGGGGTCCTGTGAGGAAGGCTGACGCACCACATTGTACTGTAACTGGGGGCCCTTAAGCCTGTACGCCGAACAAAGAGGAATTAGTAGATAGCTGAAGAGGAAGACGTGACGGTGGAAGTGTGTAAAAGTTGATTGTAAAGTGAGGAGGCAGCGGGGGTATTTTGTGTTTATGTATGAAGAAGGTTGAAGGTAAAGAACGAGCCTGCAGGTAATATATGGAGCTGCCCTGGGGTGGCTTTTGAGGAGTTTCAAAGGGTTCGGGAAGGCTGCTTGGTTGCTTGGGCCGTGCTCGTGCTGTTTTGGTTGCTCAGACGAAGGTAAGGTACATGGAGTTAGTACCTCGTACAAGTATTAGAGCCAGGTACCACTAGTTTGGCTGTGTGGTCACCCTGGCAATCAAGACTTTCTTTGTGTGTGAATATTGTGTGTATCTGTTGTATCTGTGTGTCCGTCTTGTGTCCATCTATCTGTCTCCGCCCTCACCATTAAACCTGCCCTGGCAATTTCTAACTTTAGAGTGGTTTAGAGTGGTTAAAATGTCGTCGTAGTGGGGAAGGAGTGCTAACTACTCACCAATTAATAGCTAACAAAACCACCTCGTAGTGTGGATGTACTGCTAACTAATCACTCATTAACCACTAACTAAACCACCTCGTAGTGGAGAATCTAATGAGATCTAGTGGAGAAGATCCCCAAGCACCACCACACACCGATACTGCATTAGCAGACCTAGAACCAACAGAGTCAACAAAACCGCCTCACCTCTAGCACGCAGCAATACAGTGCACCTGCAGTAGGAGAATGCACACTAAATACCCCCCTTCCTAATTGACTCCCCTAAACCCCCTACATACCAGTATAACCTCCCTTTCCTTCACTCCTTTAACCCCCATCCCCAGCACGTGTTAACCAAAACAAACCTCCCACCACCTCAACGCCCACGTACCACACATAGCTCTAACCCGCCTCACCCCCCCTTCGCCCCTCCACTATCCCCCATCGGTCCTAACCCCCCACCCGGCTTAGTCGAACCGAAGAAACCCAGTTGGCATCAGCCACACTCTCCTCCTAAAAATAGAAACCTGCCAATGCGACAGCAAGCAACTCGGACTTTCAGTTTTTACAGTTATACGGGATTTGGATCTAGTGAGTTGCCGGGTTGGCCCCTTCCCTGTTCCTGTTACTGGTGTCTGTACGGGGGGGAGGCAAAATGGCATGGGGGGAGATGGGTGCCATGACGACGCCGTGCCTGGTTCCCGTGCGCTAGGAGAAGGGGGATGGATATATATGGATGGTTGGATGGATGGATACGAGAGGTCAGCGATACGAGGTAGGTCGATCAGGATGTGAGATATCGTGTATGTCGGCGTGAGCGATTGATAACTGTCCTGTAATGAAGTGATAGACAAGACAAGAGAGTGGGTAGTTAGGTGATCAAGTGCCGGGCTCTGGGGAAACGGCGGGTTGGATGGTTCTGACAATACTAAGACTACGAGCACTACTGATACTATTAACTACAGTCTGGAAATACCACTTCTAACACTCCTAGCACTCCTAACCGTGATGCGAAAACCTATACCTCAACAGCCGATCGATCATTAAGCCCACCACTATATGGGATACAGACGGCCGACGCGGCTCTTCCGTTGAGGGTCTAGACACACAGAAACTAAGACAACAGACTACACTATCGACTCCCTCCGGCGCGGTGCGATGCGGGATGTATGCACTGTCGATCAGTGTCTAGACGGTGGTATTGCACAGCCACGAATAAAGGGGGAGGGAGGGAGCTTGGTAATGGGAGAACGGAAAAGAGGCCAGAAGAGATGTCAGATCTAGGATAGAAAAAGCTTGGTATGAGCATAGCCACGAAGAAAAAAGGGGGAGCTTATAATAGAGATGTCATATCGGGATAGAGAAAGCTTGGTATGAACGGACTCTGTAGCATAGCCACGAAGAAAGGGGAACCGCCCTCCCAAAAAGGGATTGAAGAGGCGAGTAAAGGGTAGAGCTGCTACGAGGCTGAAGTGTGTGGCATAGCCACGAGAAAAGGGGGGAGAGGCGGGTGAGGCGGCAGATGTCAGATCGTGGGTCGAGAGACTAGTAGACTGGAGTCTGGCATAGCCACGAAAAAAGGGGGAGAGGTGGTGACGTGCAGGAGACATATCGTCGGTAGCTGTCATGGCCTGCCGTGAGAACCGTGCCTGTACCCCCACGATCCCTAGAAGGGTATCTGAAAGGAACTAGCCATCCTTAAAGGCTACGTAGGAAGCTGTCATGCTATACCATCCACCATGGTACCTGAAAGGATTAGGACGACCTGCAAGGAACGAGCCAGTCAGTCCGAAAGACGATATAAGAAGCCATGATACCACACCACGCCATCCCCCAAACCAAGCCTCCATACACCCCCCCCCCCCCCCCACACACACACACTACAGACATCATCACCACATACACAAACACAAACATCACAAGACCCCCAGCAGTATAGTTCTCTATAATTTCCCATTTCCATGATATTACAGATGATGATGAGCTCGATCGATGCTTGTTACGCCCGCCCGCCCGCCCCCGTCCTGCCAATACCAATGCCCCGCACGCGCGCCATCCTACAAACGTGAACTGCCCCTGCTTCACCCTCCTTTCCTCCCCTCTCTATACGCTAGAGCCCAAGCCGAACCTCAACCCTCCCCGTAGCTAGCCTACATTACAGCTTCTGGTACTCGAGCTTGCCCTCCAGCTTCTTTGATTCCGCGACCTTGCGGACGGCTTTGTTGAAGTCGTCTTGGTTGATTGCGTCGCGGTAGTCGCGGATGGCGAAGAGGCCACTGGGGGGTGACGTCAGTATGGTATTTCGGGGGATAACAGGGATAGGGTAGAGGGATAGATAGGGGTCAAACTCACGCCTCGGTAACAACATTCCTCAAATCCGCCCCATTCAACCCATCACTCATCTTAACCACACTCTCGAAATCAATCTCCCCCTCCGTCACCACCCCCGCGGCATGAATCTTCATAATCTCCAACCTCCCCACCTCATTCGGCAACGGGATCTCAATCTTCCTATCCAAGCGCCCCGCTCTCAGCAAGGCCGGGTCAAGCGTATCCGGACGGTTCGTCGCCATGATGATCTTGGTCTTGCCGAGGTAATCGAAGCCGTCGAGCTGGTTGAGGAGTTCCATGAGCGTGCGCTGGATCTCGCGGTCGGCGGAGGTGCCCTCGGAGAAGCGGCGCCCGCCGATGGCGTCGATCTCGTCCATGAAGATGATGCAGGGCTCGTGCTCTTTGGCGTAGCCGAACATTTCGCGGATGAGGCGCGCGGATTCGCCGATGTATTTGTCGACGATGGCGGAGGAGACGACTGTGGGGGGTTACGTTAGTAGTGTAAATGGTGAGCAAAGGGTGTTAGGGGGGGATAAGCATACCCTTCAAGAAATTCGTCTCCAACCCCGACGCCACCGCCCTCGCCAACAACGTCTTCCCCGTCCCCGGCGGCCCATATAACAACACGCCCTTCGGGGGTTTAATCCCAACTCTCAGGAACAGCTCCGGGTTCTTGAGCGGTAGCTCGATGACCTCTCTCAGCTCCCTGATCTGCTCGTTCAGTCCGCCGATCCCGCCGAAGCTGACCTGTCCGGGGTCCTCGAGAGACATGTTGTAGACGAGCGGGTCGACCTCGCGAGGGAGCATGCGCATGATTGTTAGGGTTGTCATGTCGAGCGCGACGCGGGTGCCTTGCTTGAGCTTCTCCTTGTCGACTTTTGAGCGGCAGCCGACGACGTAGCGGGGGCCTGAGGAGGCCTTTACGATAACTAGAAGGATAGAGTCAGTAAAAGCTAGATTGTATGGACCATCAAGAACACGCACATCTCTCATCATCCAACTGCTTCAGGACCTCCCCGATAATCTGCCCTACGCTTTGTAATGCCTTCAGGTTATCCTCAGTATGATCATAATCCTTCTGCAACCCCTTGATATCCAACCGCAGCGCCTTTAGCTTAGCCTCCCACTCCCTCGACTCCAGCAGCTTAGTCTTGAAGGAGGAGAGGGAGTGCTGGCGCGCCTCGTCTGACATGGTGAGGTTGGGCCGGGGTGAGAGCGGTTCGCGGGCTGGGTGTAGCGTGCGTGGCCCTGTGGACGAGCGAGCTCTGTCTATCCTCCGGGTGTTGATAAGAAAGTAGCGGGCGGTGTCTGAAGTGGGAGAGCAAGGGTAGATCGATTGATCTGAGGTGGTGGGTGAGGGAGTTGAGGAATTAGGTTGTGATGGTTTGGAAGGCGCGTTGATGCTGGAGAGCTTTGATCACCAAAGGCAACATAGCTCGTTGCGCAGCTCCAGGGACTGCGGTAAGTGCCGTTCGGGATTAGTGATGGGGTTGGTGCCTGAGGCTGCAATAAGGTTTCGCAATTGACTACGTCACGTGTAGTGTCGTCAATGCTTGATGCCTAAGGCAACAACTAAAATTCTCAGTCGCCAACGTCACGTGCACACATTTTATAGAATCACAAGATAGAAACACCAGATAGAAAGTCAACCAACCCAGCAACTGTGCGTGTAATTGCGGGAGAGTAGCCCCCAAACTGACGCCCGGTGGAGCCTCACCGCGAGTAACCGTAGTAGCGCTTCTCACGAGATCAGGTTCTGGGAATCCCCCAGGGCGTCATCCCGACTTTCCCCATGTTTTATCCAATCCCGAGGTTGCCCCTCACTGTGCTGCCCTTGTGTGCGGAGAGAGACGGAAGGACTCTGCCCAATACTATTGCAGTTAATGGGATCGGGATCGTAGATCTTACTTTAGTAGTGGTGTAGCCTTGCGGGAGTTCATATAGAGTATTGCGTAGTTAGCCGTAGAGTCGGGATCTATATTCGTGACTTTTGGATAGCTTCAATTGTTGATTTACTGCGTAGAAAGAGAGTAGAGAGAGTGATCAGCTTCACGTCTAGACTCAACTCACGTGCCTGTACCAGCCAGACAGTTCGTTAATAATGGAAATAGCAATACACGAGTCACAGTCCCGCCTATCACTGGCGAGTCGAATTGTGTAATCTAAGAGACCTGTCATAAGTTTAACGTGGGATATTTGACTGGCAAGGCTGGCGAGGCTGGCTTGGCTATACTGCCACAGTAAAGAGTAGTAAAGAGTACTTCCCATCATATGGTATTTCACCAGTATTCTAATGTACTCCCAACCTATGACTGTAGATTTCGTTGCTGTTCCAGCTCGTCGCCCAATGAAAAGCTTTAGAGCTCCGGCGAGTGTTGGTTGGTGAACCCGACCCCGCCTCGCTCACCTCACCACTCACTCACTCACACTCTCCTAATCTCATCCCACCAAAACAACCATCTGCCCCTCCAAAAATCAACAAATCATCCTATCCTAGCAAACAAAAACATCAAAGAAGGTACGTCGTCACTATCCCTATCTGCCGCTATATCCCCTCTATATATTACTTTTCCTTGAAGAGAGGCATTACGATATCTGTATCCAATCGCTTCGTCACGCCTACCGTATCAGAGAGCTCTGTCGCAGCTTTTGTGACCCCGCCATTCCCGCCGCTCCTCTTCGTCATCCACCTATCCTTGCCTACCCATCCGCACCGATACCGCCGAAAAGACGACTAACAATTTTCTCTTAAGATCTCTCACCTTCCCATCAAGTTAATAAAAGTTAGTTCTTCTCTCTCATACCACTCACTCCATCAGCCACTCCCCTCCCCGAACTCCACAGCTAATTCCTCAACCCCTCCTCCAGAACGCGTCATTATGCCTATCACCAAGGTCCACGCTCGTCAGGTCTACGACTCTCGTGGAAACCCAACCGTCGAGGTTGACGTTGTCACTGAGACTGGTCTCCACCGTGCCATTGTCCCTTCGGGAGCTTCCACTGGTACGTGCCACCTCGCATCTCTCCCTCCCGACCGACCCGATTGTGAATGGCAGCTAACAGACCGGCAACACAGGCCAGCACGAGGCATGCGAGCTCCGTGATGGAGACAAGACCAAGTGGCGCGGAAAGGGTGTCTTGAAGGCTGTTGAGAACGTCAACTCCATCATCGGCCCGGAGCTGATCAAGAAGAACGTCGATGTCAAGGACCAGAAGTCCATTGATGACTTCCTCATCGAGCTTGATGGCACCACCAACAAGACCAAGTTGGGCGCCAACGCCATCCTTGGTGTCTCTTTGGCCATTGCCAAGGCCGGTGCTGCTGAGAAGGTAGGTCACAGCTTGATCTGATGGGCATGGAGATAAATATTGACTGTATGCAGGGCATCCCACTTTACGCCCACGTCTCCGATCTTGCTGGCACCAAGAAGCCATACGTCCTCCCCGTCCCATTCCAGAACGTCCTTAACGGAGGGTAAGCTTGACAATCCCTAGGTTACTCAACTCCAGCTAACAAATCCTCCAGTTCCCACGCCGGTGGCCGTCTCGCTTTCCAGGAGTTCATGATCGTCCCATCGCAGGCACCTACCTTCTCCGAGGCTATGCGCTGGGGATCTGAGGTTTACCACACCCTCAAGACCCTCGCCGTCAAGAAGTACGGCCAGTCCGCCGGAAACGTCGGTGACGAGGGTGGTGTCGCACCAGATATCGAGACCGCCGAGGAGGCCCTCGAGCTTATCACCGATGCCATCAAGGAGGCCGGTTACGAGGGAAGGATGAAGATCGCCATGGACGTTGCGTCCAGCGAGTTCTACAAGGAGGATGCCAAGAAGTACGACTTGGACTTCAAGAACCCCAACAGCGACCCCGCCAAGTGGATCACCTACGAGCAGCTCGCCGACCTCTACAAGAAGCTTGCTGAGACCTACCCCATCGTCAGCATTGAGGACCCATTCGCCGAGGACGACTGGGAGGCCTGGAGCTACTTCTACAAGACCTCGGACTTCCAGATTGTCGGCGATGACTTGACCGTCACCAACCCCATCCGCATCAAGAAGGCCATCGAGCTCAAGTCCTGCAACGCCCTCCTCCTCAAGGTCAACCAGATCGGTACCCTCACCGAGTCGATCCAGGCCGCCAAGGACTCCTTCGCCGCCGGCTGGGGCGTCATGGTCTCCCACAGATCGGGTGAGACTGAGGATGTCACCATTGCCGACATCGTTGTCGGTCTCCGCGCGGGTCAAATCAAGACTGGTGCCCCGGCCCGTGGCGAGCGCCTGGCCAAGCTCAACCAGATCCTCCGTATCGAGGAGGAGCTTGGTGACAAGGCCATCTACGCTGGCGAGAACTTCAGGACCTCGGTCAACTTGTAGATTTGTTGAGCGGTCACATTTTGTTGTGTTCTTGTGAGCGATGGTGGTGGAATGGAATGGAATGGAATGGGGCACGGATATAAAAAGGGGTATACTCATATAGTTGCTGCTAGTTATAGCCTTGGACCAATCAAAGATTGTTTAGTTGCTGGTCGATTTAGAAACAGTTGATTCATATGGGGTAGTGGAGATTGTACTGTGCTAGTGCCGCCTGAAAGTTTAAAGGGGGATTGTGTATAACGACGGCAATTATGGGAACTGTAAATTGAGGTAACGATATTCAGTTACTCAGGTTTACAATCAATACACTGGTCACTCAGTCACTCAGGGCTACAATAAATGAGCCAGTCGCTCAGTCACTCGAGGCTACAATCAATGAGCTAGTCACTCAGTTACCCAGGGCTATAATCAAGAAGCCAAGTTGCTCAGTTATTCAGGGCTAGTATCAAGAACCTAGTCATTCATAAGGAGTAGTTAAGAGACAGATTCTATCAGCAATAAGCCAGTCGCTCAGTCATCCAGGGCTACAATTAATACGCCAGTCGCTCAGTCACTCAAGGTTACAATCAATAAGCTAGCTACTCATGAGGAGCAGCTAAGACATAGACTCTATTAGCATAAATACCAGTATTAATCCCCAGCAAAGTAGGTAGTATAGTGTAGCCCCTGGCAGACGAGTAGTTATCCTTGAGTGACTGCTCATAACTGCGCAATTCTGCCCAGGAGTAAAATATTGCCTATATTGCCACCTGTAACAAAGATAAGAACAAAAAAACGACACAGGTCGGTTTTAGAAAAGAGTCATATCATATGCATTCTAAATTCTAAATTCTCACGAATGTAGCCAATACATAGAGCATACAGCATATTTTCGGTGTCGCCGGTAGAATTTCCTTGTTTCCATTGTGGCAGTGACAATAGAATGACGGTAGAAGTGACATCGGCACGTGTTGGGTTGCAATGGGATTTGTCCTAAATTGTTTGCAGTTATACCAGTTGTGCCCGTCTAAATGGACACGGAGCACTAAAGTCGCAGCCCGATCACTCCCAATAACCCCCGAACTAACTAAATACACTGAACACACTAATTTCCCATGAAACCCAGCCTGCCACAACTGCGGCAGTGCACACACAAATAAAATGCACCCGCCCTGTCACTCCCCCCCCCAGCAAATAGCCCATAGCCCACCAGTCCACACCAAAATTGTCCCCCCCCCTCAATCCAAACTCGCGCCTCCCGCTTCAAATAACTATTTCCAAAGAAAGATTCCCTTTTTCCACCCGTAACAAACTTTCAAACCACCCAACCTTCCCACAACAAACTATTCACACTCTCGAAATAATCTCTCTGAATCATCGCTCTACTATCGAACAAAGCCAGTCAATTAAATAACCGCCATCATGCCTCAAAAGTGGGGTAAGTCATTTTGCGCGTTCCGTGTTCTGTGCAGTGGAAGAAGGTCGTCGTAAAACGCGAACAAAATTCATACATTCGCGCACACACAGAGAAAGACAGGGTGCGATCTATATGCGAACCCTCAGGCCGGGCTCAGGATGATGGAAGCCCTCATCCTGTTACCCTGCTGGGTCTGCAGGCACGTTCTACTCTGGAGTGTATGCAGCGCGGTGCTGGTCGACCCCTAGCGCGGCAGGATCTGTGACGCTCATTCACTGACCGCTACTCTGCCGAATATAGACGACGAAGAGGACAACAGCACCCCTCCCTCCTCTCCACCCTCCGGGGCCGTCCAGGCCGTCGGTGTCCCGACCCGCAGGGGCAAATTCGATGATGAAGAGAGCGACAGCGATGTAAGTAGTTCCCTGCCTGCCCACTACTACCCACCCCTCCCCCATCCCCGACGATGCCGTCGCCACCACCCACCTCCCACGAAGCGATGCGATGCTGACGATCCCCCGCTACGCAGGTCCTAGACTCCTGGGATGCAGCCGAGGACTCCGAGGTGGAGCGCGAGAAGGCCCAAGTCGCAGCCGCGAAGAAGGCCAAGGCCGACGCCGAGGCCGCCGCGAGCAAGAAGTCCAAGGCCCAGCGCGTAGCTGAGCGCATCGCCGCCAAGAAGCTTCTCCTCGAGGCCGGTGACAGCGATGTCAGCTCCGATGAGGATGAGGGTGACCGCCGCGAGCGCCTTCGTCGCACCGAGCAGGAGGCTGATCTTGCCCACGCTGAGGACCTCTTCGGTGCTGTAGGCATCAGCAATAACAGACGCCAGAAGACGGCTGCCAACGCCGTTGTCCTCGATGCCCAAGACCCGAGCACGACTGTCGACCTCGCGAAGTTGCCGCTGTTCGACCCGAAGACCAAGCTGCAGTTTGAGCGCATGCGCGAGACGCTTGTGCCGCTGCTGACGGCCAACGTGTCCAAGGCGCACTATGTCCTCTTCCTCCAGGAGTTCACCAAGCAGATCGCCAAGGACCTGCCGTCGGACCAGATCAAGAAGGTTGCGAGCGGCCTGACGGCGCTGAGCAATGAGAAGATGAAGGAGGAGAAGGCTGCGGAGCGCGGGGGCAAGAAGTCGAAGGCGGCGAAGAACAAGGTCGCGCTTACGGCGAGCAGGAATGTCGCTAGCACGGCTGATGTGAATGCCTATGATGACGACTTTGGAGAGTAAGTCCACCACCCCATCTGGTCCCCATACCAAGATATGATCGATACTAACGTCTCCCGCAGTGACGACTTCATGTGAACAACCTCCCCACTAGTCCATTCCTCGCGCACGCGCTCCCCTCCGCTCTCACCCCTCCACCGCCGTCCTTTCGCGCCGCCGTCGCCGACGCAACAGCACACGCTGCGTCGGCTTGTCCGCGGCCAGGCTACAAGATATAGGTTGCGGATGCGTGGCGGGGATCAGCTGGGGGATGCTGCGGCGCCTGGGAATGGCTTTGTGATGGGATTGTTTTGGGGCTGGAGGAGGGATATTAGATAGATAGAAGATTAGGTCTGCTTACGCTGATGGGAGAGGGCCGATTATGATGAGGCTGCTAATGGGATGCTGGGGAGGTGGATGGGAGGGCTTTATCTATTATTAGATCGATGGGGGTGAAAAGCAATGATTTCTCAATAGTGGATAGATGTGTGCTTTGCTACTCGTGACGACTGAAGTGTGAGGAACGATTATGTTAACAACCCATGTTCACGGTAACTGTGAGTAAAACAAATGCTCTCAGTCACTCAGGTCTATAATTGATACAGTACGTCCTTCCAATAAGCCAGTTACCCAGACACAGAGCCAGAGAGAGAGATTCTACCAGCATATATTACTAGTTCCAATTCCCAGTCATACATACATGGTCTTTTTGGACAGCATATTACAACAGTGCAACTGTATTATAACGGCACTTTATTCTCTAGCTACCGACCCTAACTCCATCCCATTGCCACACCCTAACTATCTTACTCTCGACCCCATCCCCTTCTCTCCCCACACCTACTCCGTCGTCCGTCCATACCCCCTAATCCCCTCCGCAAACTTCCAGCTCTGCCCTTCCAGCACCTCATCCTCCTTCATCTCCACCCCCCCCTTCTTAATAACCGCAATACTATACCGATCCGTACTCCTCGCATCCCTATAATACAACACCTTCAAACACTCCTTCACAGCATTCACAGCCTCTTCCTCCGTTATCTCCTTCACAGCCTCATCACTCTTCGCCAGCTTCCTCAACAACGGCACCGCGAGATGGGCACCAAACCCCGTCGCCAGACAGGGCGCCGAGAAGGTCGTTCCTAGCAGATCCGCGCTAGCCAAGAATGGCTCGTCGGCGCTGTCGAGCCCGGCGACCAGGAGGTGGTTCCAGAGAGGGTTGAAGTCGGAGCGTCGCTTGTAGAGGACTTTGGAGAGGTAGGTGTGCACGTTTTGGGCGGTGAGGCCATGCCCGGAGCTGGAGTAGGCTTCTTCGATCGAGAGGGATTGGAGGAGGCGGTCGAGATATTGCATGTCAGAGACGTCGCCGCCGAAACCGATTACGGCGGTCGGGGGTCCGGAGGAGGAGAAGGCGCGGAGGCGCTTGACGTTTGTGAAGCGTGCGAGGGAGCCGTAGGAGGCTGGCGGGGGGTTAGCGGGTTGGATCTGGGGTTGGGGGGGAGATGGATTGGAAGGGTTGGGGCTGGGCGTACCAAGGTTGTCAGCGGCGATGACGACGCCGTCTTTGAATTTCAGCCCGATGACTGAGGTTCCGGTCACGATGGGCTGTTGGGTGTGCTGCGATGGGCCGGCTTGGGAGAGGTAGCTGGCGTCGTAGGCGCCGTAGACGTCGTCTCGGGGCTTGGGGGTAGTTAGCAGGGTGGTAGCTGTGGTTTGGGGGGGACGTACACGGCCCCAGGCTTGTGGGAGGTGGTTCATGATTGTTTGTGTGTGTGTTGGAGGGTTTTGAGGAGGGAGATGTAGGTGGATTTGTGAGTTTCGTGGGAGGTGTTGTGGATGTCGTGGTGGTGGTGTTGTGAGGTGGAGGTTGATGGGTTCGTTGGTAGGGTGGTTGCTGAGCTTGAGGTGCAGTCGCGTCGAGCTGGAACCTTGAGCTCTGATCGCTAAGGCAGAAACTTGTTGGTTGCTGGGATATAGCGATCTTATCGCGCTTGATATCGCAACGCAAGACCGCAACCACGCCTGAAATTCCAGAATGTCTGGATTGGTAGCTTATGAGAGTAGTGATGAGGAAGATGAAGTTGAGGTGCCCCAAGTTTTGGCGAAAGAAGTGAAGGTATGTTCAATTGCAACTCCAATCACCTATGGTGGCCAGCTACTGACGGTACAGAACACAGGTGGCTGAAATACCTTCAGACTCACAAATAGACCATAAACATACTGGGAAAGGTACGGATTAAACGCCTAAATTTATATTATATCTATATCTAATAGATTGCTAGATTCAACTACGAAAAACCAACATGCACCGCAACCAGAACCGCTGAACGCCCCCACTTCACCTCAAATTCAGCCAGAGGCGCCGATTGTTGGTCCTGCCCTTGGACCAACAGCGGCAGATTCAACAGCGTCTCCGCTACCAGAGGATACAGATGACACTACACCTCGCTCACCATATTCGGCCGGCCGAGCGCTGTTGCGCGACCTGACCATGCCGCCTGTCCCAAACTTCGATATCCCGCCCTCACCTCCAGGCTCGCCGCCTCCTACCACAGAGAAGAAATTCGCCCATTTCCTCCAGCTGAAAAAGCAGGGGACACACTTCAACGAGAGGCTAGCGAACTCTTCAGCGCTGAAGAACCCGAGTCTGATGCAGAAACTCATGGATTTTGCGGATGTCAGTGAGGAGGATCAGTATGCTACGACGTTACCGAAGGATGTCTGGGATCCGAGTGGGTTCCCGAAATGGGCCTACAAAGATGAACTAGCGAAGAGCCAGCAGCAGGTCCTCAAGAGGAAAGAAGAGGAGAAGCTAGGAGGACCAAGGGAGTTCGTTCCTGCGTCAGGGTCAGGAGAATCAAGCCGTTCCGCAACGCCCAGCGCAGCGCCGAGAGGGGTGCCGATGAGCGCCGCGGAGAGAGTCATGGCGGGACTGGACCGTGGAAAGTCGAATTCGCCACAGGTAGCTGGTACGAAGAGGAAGTCGCGGTTTGAAAGCTGAGAGACGGCCATCGTGAAGTGGAAGTGACTTTGAGATGAGAAATACATTTTGGCACCTCTGTGTCACGAGATATGTGGCAACAGTCATGGCAGTCATGCCCCAGCCATGCCAAGGCATCAGGTGGCTACTGTGCGGATAGAAGGGGATCATCACAGCTGCAGGGGCGTAAGGGGCCATCCGCGGATATACGCGTTCTGCCACACCGGATGGGAGGCTCGGGGGCTCATGTGAATGGTAGGAGCCGGTGATAGGAGCTCATGGCATGCTGATGGATGCAACAAGAGAGCTAAATTTAATGAAAATAAAGCTGGGTTTCGAGATGCGAAGCCCATGATACTCTACAGTTTGCATATACACATCAACATCCACTTCCTGCTGCAGGCGTACTTGATCCAAGTGAAGTCTAATATTCCAGCCGGCGTACTACAAAAGCAGCAGCATTTACTGAATCACTCTTCTCTTCTCTGTTCTATTCCTTGTCTGGCACTTGGTCGACTTCAGCCTTCGGACCGGCAATACTTACCACCGGCTGATAGACGCTCGGATCCCCTGGTTACCTGGGCCTGGCGATATTTGTGGAGCCAACTCCAAGGCAAACCGGCTCCGAGTTTGGATGAGAGCCTCTGGGAAAGAGGTAATCCACCATTTTAAGACATTCGTTAGCTTTAGGCATCCGCGGTATAAGATCTTGCATAGCCTCACTATTCGCAACTACCCATAGGCACTCGATAGAACGGCGTCGATAGCTGAACCTTAGCTATCAGTTGGGAGAGAGCGCAACGCGGGCCATTTAGCACATTGTTGGACCGCGTCGACCATAAGCATGCCTGCCCCGGCCCCGAAATCGTCGCAATTGAAGCGCGCGCGGGTACTTATACCACATGAGCATAGGTTGTGAGAGTGCTTGCTAACTTTATACGGCAGGGAACTCCAAGCGGGAGCCCGAATAACGAGGTCAAGAAGCCGCGCCGCTCCGAACGTCTCTCGGTGCCCGAGCAGAAGACTCCAGTTGCGAAGGGACAGCTTCCTTCCCCTATCACGAATAAGGAATCGACAGACTCGAGCCAGGCGTATAAGGAGGTGACTGCAACCCCACCAGGAGGCCGTCCGAACCAGCTTCGTCAGCGGACGCCCGATCGCTCTCCGGAGCTGACGTCGGTGTTCTCCTCGCCACCACAGGACACGCAGGCGTTCTCGCAATACACGAACCCAAAAACTGCGCTTTCAGAATATGTGAAAGATGAGGAGAAAGAGGGCGTTTGGGGGTACCTTCTGCCTTTGAATGCGGAGTATAAGCAGCCCCTCATTATGCGCAAACGGTCGTCATGCTCGAAACCGCCGACCCTGGATAAGCTGGGTGAAGCCAGTGAGCAAGGCAATGCAAAGGATGACAAGGCAGAGGCGCATTCGTCTGGTGGTTACTTAATTGGTCGTCATCCAGAGTGCGGTAAGCAAGCGAGGCCGATTTGGTTGAAGACGTAGCTAATGGTTCAGATCTCCTCATTGAGGGCCCTATAGTGTCCAACAGGCATTGCTTAATATTCGAAGAAAACAAGGGCGACCAATCTGTTGCCGTTTTGGAAGATTTGTCGAGCAACGGCACGTTTGTGAATGAGGCACTTATCGGCAGAAACAAGAGGAGAGAGCTCAAGGACAACGATGAGATCACTATCCTCGACAAAGCTAGATTTCTCTTCAGATACCCACAGTACCGGGAAACAAGCGCATTTCAGGAGCAGTATGAGATCATTGATAAGCTGGGCAAGGGCCATTTCGCAGAAGTTTACTTGTGCGTGGAGAAGTCCACCGGTCAGCGTTACGCTGTAAAGGTCTTCACGAAGAACCCAGACCTTGAGGAGAGATCTAAGACGGAAGGGTTGCAGCAGGAAATTGCCGTGCTAATGGGTGTCTCCCATCCGACCTTGCTGTGTCTAAAAGCTACGTTTGACGAAAAGCATGCGGTTTATCTGGTGCTAGAATTAGCCGTAGAGGGAGAGCTGTTCAACTTGATTATATTGAAACAGAAGCTCTCAGAAGACGAAACGCGAAAGGTTTTCGTCCAACTCTTCGAGGGGATCAAGTACCTGGTAAGCTTATACTCGTCAAGCGATTTGCCCTTCCATCTCTAACAAGATATAGCACGAGAGGAATATTGTCCACCGCGACATCAAGCCAGAGAATATCCTACTCACCGACAAAGACCTCCACATCAAAATTGCCGACTTCGGCCTCGCCAAAATCGTCGGCGAAGACTCCTTCACCACAACCCTCTGCGGCACCCCCAGCTACGTCGCCCCCGAAATCCTCGAAGACACGAAAAACCGCCGCTACTCCCGCGCCGTAGACATCTGGTCCCTCGGCGTCGTCCTGTACATCTGCCTCTGCGGCTTCCCCCCATTCTCCGACGAGTTGTACACGCGCGAGGCGCCGTACACGCTGCACGAGCAGATCAAAATGGGTCGTTTCGACTACCCATCCCCGTACTGGGACCCGGTTAGCGATCTGGCACTTGAGCTCATCGATAACATGCTCACGGTGGACGTGAACAAGCGCTACACCATCGACGACTGCCTCGCCCACCCGTGGACGACGCAGCGCCCGATCAATTTGAATGATAGCACTGATGGCCTTGTGAGCGCCGTCGCGGGACTGGACTTCTCGAAGCGCAAGGTCGCGCGCGAGAGGACGTTGTTGGCTAGTATCAATGATGTTATGGTGAGCAAGGTTGTGGGCACGCAGAAGAGCAAGGATGCTGTGAAGGTGTTTGTCAAGAACCCGGGCAGTGAGAATAAAGTCAACAAGTCTATTGCGAAGGCTATCGGTGACGGACCCGCTGAGGCGCGGCCGGCGGATAACAGGAAGCTGCAGGAGTTTATGGCTGCGGGAGGATTGGGGGACTCGCCGCTGTTTGCAGATGATGAGGATAGCCAGTATGCGGCGAAGGGGTCTGCGGGGAAGAAGCGCTGATGGGTCGGCTGGGGAGCAGGGGTGTAGGAAAAGGGGGTTGGAGTTCTCGGGTATGTAAGATGTGATATACGCTGGTACGGGCTCGATGCATGGAAGCCCAGTTGGTGTTACAGGTGCCATGTATAGCAGTATCACGGACGGCGACCGGTTGCAGGTTGCTCGCCGTAGCTCCTCCTGGTGGCGTTGGCTTGGGATGGGGGGAGAGGCTGGCGTGGGTGGGGGTTATATAAGTGCTGTTGGGTTGGTGGGGCGGGATATGGCGTTTGTTTGCAAAACATAAATATATGGATAAATCATATCATACATATTGATCTAAATCTTATTTGACTCTTTCCGTGCTGGTGTTCGGCAGGGACATGGGCGTGATCCTCCTCTCGGTTCGGACTCCCGTTTCTGGGCGAAGACAGTAGCCTTCAGATACAACAGGGCCGCGAGAAGATCTCTCTTTCTCCAAACATAAATTGATCGAATGCCATATGAACCAGAGCATGGCTGCCTCGTTTGATCCAGTAGCATTTTGTACGGTCACCTTGGTGTAAGGTTGTTACAGTTGTTTCGGGCAGCGTCTGGGGTGGTGAAGCAAAGTGTGGTGGCAGCGAATTGTAGCAACAGAAAAAAGGAAACGACAGCAAAAGGCACCGACGACAGCAAAGCGCGCGGCGATAGCAACATAGATGGCCTCCGAAATGTTTCCAGCCCGCCTGCAATCATGCGGTTCACGTTGATCTGATGCTCCTGCCCTGGTCTCCGCATCCTTGCATACATTTGTGGCTTGGTGTTTCTATTCCACCAGACGGAAACCTCTTTATCATATGGAGGCCCCGTACCACAAGTGCTGGGGGGGGTGGGTTCCAGCTGTGAACTTCAGCATCTTTGAATCTTTCCAGTCAACAAAGCAGGAAATATGCTTTCTCGTTACATCCTTCAAGACTCAAGGGTAAACAGTTGCTCCATCTTGATATCATTCATTACAGTGAGATTCTGTTTACTTTTACAACCTAGGGTGCCCTGGAGTTTCCCTCTAAACGCCTTGTATGTATGCCACGCTTTACAAATCCAAAACCCATAACCACCCCGCTATAAGCAAGCGCCGGTGTTTCCCAATCCCAATATCCCCATCTGCCCTTCCCCCTATATATACTTACAAACCCTTCTATACATCCCCCCTATCGCACAATTATAAGTCGTTATCGTTCTCACAACCCCCTAATTCCCGCTCCTCCAGTAGAATAAAACGCCCATCCAACGATCTAGGCCACGCTCCCACTCATCGTCATAAACAGCGCCTGCAGCGCCAAACTAATACTCCAGATCCCCACCTTCTTGAACCTGCGCATACGCGCCTGGCTATCCGTCACGTCCTTCGCAAACGCATCATACGTCTCCCCTGACAAGTCCTCCATCAACCCACAATCATAGATCGTCCACGATCCGTCAAACTCATGCGACTTCTTGACGATGCGGCAGTTAATTGGAATGAACGTCTTCCGGGAATTGATGTACGCGACGATGGGCCGGATGAGGGCCTGGTTGATGTAACTCAGATCGCGGGTGAAGAGCGGGACGGCGGCGCGTACATCGTTTAGGTGGACTTTCATGTCCATGATCAGGAAGCGCTTGTCGTGATCGATTGCGTTTTGGGCCTCGAAAGCGGCGCGCTGCTCGGGAGTGTCGAGGTCGGCGGTGTAGGGGTTGTTCTCGAGGAAGTTGCGGTAGCGGTTGGAGGTGACGGTTGCTTCGAGGCGGTCGTAGAGGTCGGACATGACTTTACCGATCGACTCGTCGCTGTCGGCGGGGAACATGATGTCGGCTACGATGTCGACGTTGCCTTCGTAGATCCAGCCGAAGAGGCCCTCGACGCCACGGTTTAGGTGGTCGATTTTGAGACCGTCGATGCGCATGCGGCTGTGCTTCTTCCATACGTCTGGGTTGCCGTATTCGGTGTTGTGTCCTGGGCTGTGGCTTTGGTGGGGGTGGATGTTGAAGAGAGATCCATCGAATGAGCCGGACATTTGGTTAGCGGAGAGGAAGTCGTAGAACAGCCACTGTTTGCGCAGCTGGGGTAACTCGCAGGTGTACACGCTGACGGAGTATGGACGGAATCCTTTCGGTTGGTGTATTGTAAGCAGCAGATCTTCCATCTTAAAATTTTCAATCTCAAAGTCTCCAACCTGGTGCACATGTTTATACAATCTGGGGTCGACATATTCATCAGGCCAAACCACATGTGTCCTGTCGAGAACTCCTCGGACCCCTTTAATCTCAACATCCTTCAAGAGGCCTTTGCCATTCCACCACTTGGCAAAGGACAGTGTGACATTCACCGCGTCGAGAGTAACGTCGAATTGGGTGTAGTTCCCATCATCTTCTAATTCCTCTGGCTCCGCAGAGCCATCTTGGTCTGCCTGTCGCTTTGCTGCAGCCGCAGCAGCAGCTGTTAGGGATGAACCCTTGCTAACTTTGCTCGGTCCCTGACCCGGTCGTCTGGAGACAAAGACGTTTGCAAATGATATGACGCCGTTCCTCCATTTTGGCACAACAGCGCTTTCGAAAACAACCTTCACGCCCGTTGACTGGGTCAAGTAATCACCAACCCATCGAGCAAGTGTTTCTAGATAACAAGTTAGCGCATTTCAGTACCCAGCTACTGCGTTCCAAGAACATACCTTGAGCAACAACTGTATTAATAGCCAAAATGAGAAGTGAAACGAATGTAGTTGTTCCGACTAAGATCCAGACGATATGCCCCAGAACGAACCAAGAAACAAATGCGCTCCAGTCATCCACATTCCAAGGCCGTGAGCTTCTAATGGAAAACCACTTGAACCGAATCTGTAACCTCGACCAGAAGCCCGTCGCAGCAGCCAGCAACTCCTCCTTCGTTGGTCGATGCGGCATCTTGGGAAGGTGCGGAAGGTGGAAATATGAGTGGTTCCCCGCATCTTCAGGAGTGCCTTCTGGCTTCGTGTGTGGCGCGGTCGACTTCTTTGCAGCGTCTTCCTTATCGCCTTCTGGTTTCGTGCTCTTTAGTCGTTTCGCAGTGTTCGGCGGTATTATCGTTGTTTTCTCGCTCGCCCAGGCTTTGTCTGGTATCCTCGGAATTTGCTGGTGTATGTGTCTCCTCCATAGGTTCCCAGCCAAGAGTGAGGTCTGCTTATGTCCGGTCCCTTTGGCTATAAAAGCCGGCCTTCCTAACGCGCCTGCGCGTGCATTATCCGGTCCGCTGGTAGCGGTTTGGTTTCCCAGTATTCCTCGGGAGGAAATACTTTGTCGTCCCCCATGCTGTGTAGTCGCTGTTCGTGATGCCGTCGGCCTGGAATGAACATTTGTTCGGTGTGAAGTTGCAAACCCCCTAATGTGAGGATGCGATGATACCGGCACTGGCGGACGCGATTTCGCTGTGAAAAAAGGGATGGCCGATGACCACAGCTGAGTCCGCAGCTTCGCATGCCCCATATTCGCTGCCATATCTCTCTAGCTCATCATTGTCGTAGCATGAGAGCTGCAGCTTGTCACCTTGTTGAAAGCATGGAAAGCGGTGTTTATATGAGTGCTTAAACTTGTTAATGTGAGTTAAGTTTCACCTCGAATATGCACTTTGTAATGACGGAAACAAAGTTCATAAGCGCCAATCAGCAAGGCTCCTTGGCTTGCGTACCCACAAGTCACTCTCGCCCTCATCCTGGAAAAAAGGTCGAACAGCGGCCCGTGCTGGAAGAAAACACGCTAAGCCTTTTTTGTGATGGGGGGGTTCATGCGATAAACTCACAAAAAAGTCGAGATTAGATCTCTCAGATAAAAGAAAACTGATCGACGACGACGACAACGAAGGGCTTGCGAAAATTTCACACAACCACGGCACCTTCTCTTCCATAAACCATTCATTATCTCCAGCCTTTGAGGTACAAACTGCACCATGTCCGCCCCAACTGCGTTGTTGCGCAACCCAGAAGAAATCATATCTGCACCCGAATCCATCCCACTTCCACAAATTGGTGAGTTCCTCTTCCTGTGGCCCTAGAATCCCATACTGACTATTCCCCAGAAGATGAAGAACTCATCCTCGACACCGAGATGGACGTCGGCGGCGTCTCCCTCATCGCCGCCCCAGCCACGGACGAAATGACCATCGACGAAGAAGGCCGCCCAGTCTTTGCCCCCGCCCAAAACAGCGACGGTCCCGTGCGCATCGACTCGCGCAAAGTCCCCATCCCACCCCACCGCATGTCCCCCCTCAAGAACGAATGGCCCAAGATCTACCCTCCGCTCGTGGAGCACCTCAAGCTGCAGGTGCGCATGAACGTGCCGCGGAAGGCCGTCGAGCTGCGCACGTCAAAGTTCACTACCGATACGGGGGCGCTGCAGAAGGGTGAGGATTTCGTGAAGGCGTTCACGCTGGGCTTTGATACCGATGATGCTATTGCCCTGCTGAGGTTGGACGATTTGTATATTGAGACGTTTGAGATTAAGGATGTGAAGACGCTGCAGGGTGAGCATTTGGGCCGTGCGATCGGTCGTATTGCGGGTAAGGACGGGAAGACGAAGTTTGCGATCGAGAATGCGTCGAAGACGAGAGTGGTGTTGGCGGATAGCAAGATCCATATTCTAGGTGGATTCAAGAATATCAGGATTGCGAGAGAGGCCATAGTGAGCTTGATCTTGGGTTCGCCGCCTGGAAAGGTTTACGGGAACTTGAGGAAGGTCGCCTCGAGAATGAAGGAGAGGTTCTAAGGGATTGGTTGTGGGGTGAAAAGGGGTGGGGGAAGCACGTTGCATAGAGAGGCGTTTGGAGTCAGATACAGTTTATGAAAAGGCATGACGTTGTTGGGCGTTCAACAAAACGATACGAAACTTTCAACGATATATAGTCGATGAATACTATAATGAAAAATAAAATCATTGTATGATAACGGTTCGTGTGCTAGTAGATACGCAATGCGTGCCTGTCTCTCCCGCCCATATTTCCTACATTCAAACCAATGGTATTTTTGAGCGAGTTACATATCCTACTGCCCTCCTCCAATGCGGCTTTGGCTCTCTTGGGTATCCTTGTGCGGCCACTCCCTCAATACATCGAGAGAGAAGGCATGTCAAGGGGGATAACAATAAACTGATTTTCATGCTATGCGTAGTTTCCATTATGATGCGCCTGAACTCCTCGCCACGGTCGTATGCTGGGACGTTTTCCCATTCAAGAGTCGATTCGAGGTGGTGACCTTGACACAGACTTCTTTCCTTTGGATTTAGAGGCACTAGAGCTTCTATATTCATCGTTTCTACGGGTGGTTAGCATATTTACTTCGGGTCTGCTGATCTGTGAGGCGCCTTACGATCTCCGCCTCTCGCCCTCCTTTCTGAAAGTCTCAATAATCCTCAGCATCTCCTTCCTTCCTCCATTAGCATCAACCATCTTCCCACCCATACTCATGCTGATCTTCTCCTTGGCATTCGCGCTCAGCAGCCTCTTAAGCAGCAAATGTCTCATCTGGATGCAAACATAAACCCCGCAATCACTTCCGTTTTCTTGTTGCGGGCTGTCGTCTAGGTTCATAAAACGGAGGGGCTTTCCAATTAATATGCTCAGTTTATGGGTAGCATTGGCGGCTTCGTTGTAGTTTGAGGGCGACATCGAATCGTAGTGAAATGCCACGCCATCAATTATGGAGACCAGAAGTAAGGACCAGTGAGAACCACCTTCGGCCACCGAGACGTTGCGGGCATCGTTTATTGGGAGAAAGATGTGTGTTGTGCGTGTGAAGTCCGGGAGGGCCTCTCTGAGAGTGTGCGGGTTCGGAGTCTGCATAAGCATGAATGCCATCGAGGGTCGGAGAAGAACGATGTGAGACGTTGGGTATTGAGATAGTTGCTCGCGCTCAAGATATCTAATAGGTTAGCTAGGTCGTCTAGTGGTCGAATGTATCGCTTACTCTTCCCAGAAGGAGATTGTCTGGAGGGTATCATTAGCATTGTGTCGACTCAGGCAAGCCAGAAAAACTTACGTTGTCTGTTAACCAGTCATCTTTGAGTGTATCAACATCTTCTTTCGTCACTGCGGGCATATCAGTCTATGTTTGTCGATAAAAGCGAGCGGATATACAAACATCGAGTGTCGTAATCTATGGGGCATATTAGCTTTGTCTTCTTAAACCACCACTGGGCGAGAACTTACAACTCAAGTATGCATCGTCGGGGGAGAGCTGTATAAAACTCGAATTAGCTTTTGGTCTCTTGCGATCCTAGTCTTGGTCTCGTCCGCGCTCATATGGCGAACTTGGTCTCCAGTAGCCCACAGGGTTACCGAGGCAAAGGGTCCATTTAGCAGCGACGCAACAAGAGGTGAGGGCGCAGAATGAAGGCGAAATAAACAAACATACACTATCTCCAAAGTGACGGCTCACTCTTCCCTTGAAAGGATGAAATCCTCCGTCGCGGGGCATCCTTTCACGATTTTCCTGGGCGGAGATGCGACCTGCAAGTTGGTGATGCGGGCTGCGACGCGGGGTCAAACTGCGGGGGAGCGAGGGTCTGGCTTGGTGACTGAGGGGTCCAAAGGACGTCTGCCAGAATAAGATATATTTCGGGGTATTATATATTATATATCGAATATGCCGAAGCCGTTTCGGCTTGTCGACACTGTGGTGGTTCAGTCGCCGCCGCTCCTTCGACGAAGTAGTGAAGGGTACGAATCGCCAAGCGGTCGCTGGTGGGGCTGCGAACAACCAGGAATACCAGAAAGGCCAGGAAAGTTTGGCGAGACCCGACTCGATGGCGTTAAACCTCAACAGGTACAGCTCCGGGAACGATTTAGTATTGGTTAAGTTATGCTAAATAAAGCCAACTACCAGCCTCGTCATAAGCTGCGGTCCGTTTTACTCGTAGTAGTACTGGTGAACTGGCGCGCGCCTCATTCAATTTCAGAGTTTTATGAACACCACAGCCTCATTTACACCCTGCAGCTTCTCAATACCGCCAATGGCTATGCTATGACGTAGCAGTTGTGGATATACACAATTGAGCTGCGGCAGCTTACTTTGCGGCCGATAAGAATCACTTGGCGCTAGCGACGAAGAGAGAAGCAAGCCTCACTGACGCGTGCACTGTTCAGCATCAGTGTCACAGAATACAGTATTCACTGCGCATAGCAGTAGATATGGAAGATGCACCCTATGACTCGTCGCCTCCGAGGCATGGCCACATCCCACGGCTCAAAGGGTTCCTTCCGCTCAACGATGAGAGCCCAATGGCGTTGCATAACGCAGGTGTCTTGAATTCGTTGATACGAACACGCTCCAATACGTCGCTCCATAGGCTGAGACGCCCTCCATCTATTATCGTCAACGATGAAGAAGTCGGGGAACGAGTATCATGGCGATGGGATGGCGAAGATTCGCCCCAGTTGCGAAGAGCAAGCTCGGTGCTATATGGACCGCAGATGCGAAGTATGCGATTAATTGGAAATAGTAACCCGAGATATAACTGGAAGAGATACTGGAAGACTGAGGAGGAATTAAAGCTCATGAAAAAGCCAATGTAAGTGTTCTTCTTCCAATGCTTGGTTTTGTACCCCGCGGTTCCTGGGTACCTGTGGGACGCTGTGCGGCTGTGAAACATTGTGGCCAAGCCCAAAGACTTGGTGCTCTCAGATCGTATACTGACTTCAACAGTCGCCAGTACTACGAGCGAACAAACTTGCTCATCCAGCAATACATTTATATTGACCGCCTCCTCGATTCCTCGCTGCCTCACGATTTGCTCAATGAGTATAACATCAGTCGCGATCAACCCGATGTTCCAGCAACCATATCTGAAGAACAACCATCTGCAAATGAAGACCCTGGAAGCCGAACAGAGCCCAATGGCACCAGTTCAAACAACAAGAAGATAAAGCGGACCCCTAGGGACTTGTACAAAGTTCCCTCCGAAGATACGCCACTTTTGGAGTTCTCAGACGACGAGGATGGCCCAAGACCAGAAATACCTGGCATGAGCGATGACAGTGTCGAAAGTGGTGATAGGATCGTTCAGCTTGCCATATATGTAAATCTGGCCGCAAACATTGTTCTGCTGGGAGGTAAAATGGCAGTCATTGTACTCACGAGCTCGTTGTCCGTCCTGGCATCCCTTGTAGATGGTGCACTCGACCTTTTGAGTACAGTTATTGTGTGGACGACAACAAGGTTGATCGCTAGGCAGGATCGGTATCGTTATCCTGTTGGGCGGCGACGCCTTGAACCAATCGGTGTACTGGTATTTTCAGTCATCATGGTAACCTGCTTTTTCCAAGTTGCCCTGGAGTGTTTCAACCGTTTGAACTCGGGAGACCACTCCATCATCCAGCTTGGCGTACCATCCATCGCCATCATGGCTTCGACTGTGGTAATCAAAGCCCTGTGCTGGCTTTGGTGCCGAGTCATCAAGAACTCGAGCGTGCAGGCGCTGGCGCAAGATGCTGAAACAGACGTCATCTTCAATATATTCTCTATAATATTTCCTCTAGGTAAGTTTTTATTCCTGCTGCTATATAGGCACTATTCTGATATTTATAGTTGGATATTACGCGAATCTCTGGTGGCTTGACGGGCTCGGTGGTCTTCTCCTCTCGGCTTACGTTATAATCAACTGGGCTGGCACTTCCGCAGGGCATATCCGCAACCTCACTGGCGCCGCCGCTACTGCTGACGAGCGCAACGTGCTTCTCTACCTGACCATGCGGTTTGCAAAGACCATAAAACAGATCCAGGGCTTGGAAGCTTACCATTCAGGGGATAAACTCAATGTGGAGGTCGATATAGTTCTCGATGAGACGACGAGCCTGCGAGATAGCCATGATTTAGGAGAGAGTCTTCAGTATGTTTTGGAGTCGGTGCCGACGGTGGATAGGGCATTTGTACATCAAGATTATGCAAGCTGGAACTTGCCGAGTCATATGCAACAGCAGGCGGAGTAAGGTAGTTTGGTATAGCGGAGTTGGGTTGGGTTTGAAGGTGTGAGTTGGACATACTGTGATATCCCCTCTGTTTCCGTATGTTATAGACATATATATGTATTACAGATCCTTACTTCAATATCGCTATTCCATGTGTGTGACGAGTGCTTTTCATTCATTATTATCCAATCCTGCTCACGTGGGGATTCATTATCCATATCGATCTCCCATCGCATAAGACCATTACTCCCCAAAATGAATACACTCCTCCCTCAACCTCGTCAAGCCAGCAAACGCCTTCTTGGTAAACATCTCCAAATCCGGCTCCCTCTCCTCCTTCCCGTCCCTCCCACCATCATAAGCCTCCACACTCCACCAGCTCCTCGCTCCGGTATCAAGCACCTTCCTGGCTATCTCAATAACGGGAAAGTACCCCCCTTCAAACGGCAACGGCCTGTAGTTATAGTTCCATACCGACTTCAGCTTCGTGTCCTCATTCATCTCCGCGCTCAGCGGCGCCTTAGGTCTCCACGCATCACTAATCTGAAGTAGGTAGACCTTCTCCGCCGGCACCGTCGTAGACATATCATACAGGCTGTCCCCGAAATTCTTCCCCAGCTCCTCAGGTGAAACCCCACCATGGAGCCCATTAGCCGTTGTAGGGTCGGCGTACTCCGCCGCCGTGATCTGGAAGGTGTCGAGACACAACCCGCAGTTCGTACGGTCGACGGCTTTGACAACCTGCCAGCCGTCTTTCCATGTCGATGACACCGTTGCCCAGGAGCGCGCCTCGTACGCTAATTTGAATCCCTCTTCAGCTAACATATCCGACAATCCCTTCAGGTCGCGGACTGCATCCATACGCGACCGACTCAGAGGCGGGATCGGCGCATCATTACTCCCGACTTGGAGCATATCCGTCTCAAGGCCCTTCATGATCTTGATCCAACCTCTCGCCTTCTTGAACGCCGCCATCCGCTCGTCGCTGTGCTCGGGCCAGCCTTCGAAGTTGGAGAAGGCCTGGAGGACTACTATCTTGAGGTTCTGTGCGGCGCAGAGGTTGTGGACCTCGCAGGCTGCTTCGGAGAGGCCGTCGTAGTCATCTTCTTCGACGTCGCGGAGGAGGTGGATGTTGGCGAAGGAGACGAGGTCGTCGAAGGCGAGCTCGATGCCGGTGAAGCCTGCTTGGGCTATGGCGTAGAGCTTGGAGTGGAGGGGGGTGCTGGAGTAGCCAACGGAGACCGTTGCGATGGAGAAGGGGATTGAAGAGAGAGATGAGTCTTGGCCTGACATCTTACTGTTTGTTTGGGAGGAGATGGGATATAGAGATGTGTCTTGGCCTGTCATCTTGCTGTTTGTTTGGGCAGTCCAGAAATGTTGGGGGGCGATAAGTAGGGCACCATGGGACTATGGGCAAAGGAGGAGGGTTGTGTGAGAATGTCGTCATCTTCATATGTTCACGTGACTTTATATCGTGTGTGGTTGGCACAGTGGCTCCCTTAGCCCCAAATAAGGCATAATATGATATTGAAAGGCCTTATGATACCTGTGGGTGCGTCTGGATGGTTTTAGGGCCGTCATCGTTTGTGGTTGGGCGTAGATGTCCCATTGTGGTGTTTTAGCCGTCTCGTAGCACCTGTTGTGTCGCGCTCTACTGTGAGCACTCTTCAGACGCCACATCGGCTCTGATATGTGCTCCGTGGTATGGGTATACTCTCTCGACCACTGCCTTTCCTTCTTCCCGTTGCAGCCATTCCTCAGCTCTTAACAAACTCCGGCTTCTGCTCCAAAGTCTGGCTGATAAACCCCCTCAGCGCAGCCCACTTATTCGACGTCGCCGCCGCCGCCGCAGCATGCGGCTGTCCCTCCATCACCGGCGCCGTCTCCGTAGTCGCACTCAACTGCGCCATATTCTTTCCAAACCTCTCCCTCTCCATCTTCTCCAACTTCTCCCTCCTCTTCGTCGCCCCCGGCCTACTCTTCAAACTCCTATGCTTAATTTTCGCATCCCCCACAATCCTCTCCCCTCCATTCCCATCATCGTCGAAATCGGGCAGCGCATCCGCCAGACTCTCAAGGGTGGCGACGAGCTTCTTGCTGGGCCGCCTGCGCTTCAGCGTCTTGGTGTTGGCTTTCTCGATGCGGTTCACGAATGCTGAGTGCTTGATGGTGCGCTTGTCCTTCTTGGTGTTGAGGAAGTCGTCCGAGACGCCGGCGCCGAAGGAGGAGGAGGGTTGGTAGTTGGCGGGGCGGGTCATCATGCCTGATCCCGCTCGCGAGACCTTTGCGCGGATGGAACTGCGTTTTTTGGGAGCGACGGGCGCCTGGGGTTTGTTAGCTTTTGCGCATTGGTTGGTGGGGGTATTGTATAGGTGACTACGAACCATGATTGCGGTTGGGTTGGGGTGGAGAGTCTGAAGATGGGAGAGAAGCGCCTTGCTGGTTGTCGTAAAATTTGAAATCTTACAAGGGTCGTTGAATTTACAAGTGGAAAGTTCGTCAGATCTCGCGAATCGACGCTAATATAGAGTTTGGGGGCTCCATGTGTGGGTCTTAAACTCAACCCCGCATTTCAAGCTTCGCACAGAGGAGAGGAATTGCAAAGCTGCACATGTCTTACTGGGAACCGATATTTAATTATAATATTGTATTGAGTTTGGCTCCGATAAGCTTCAAGCTATAAGTCTAGTCTAATCGTACTTCTTTATAAGCTGTTCCATATAGCGCGTTTGAAAGCCACGTTGTCGATGATATTGTGATACATGTTTTGGGCAAGACATTGAGCAAACCCCCCACGACCAAAACAATTTCAGCCCACAAGCAATACCACAGCATTAATTTTTAATCCGGCTCTTCCACGTCCCATCCTCCACACAAAATTTTCTCTCATTCATGACCTTCTGCAACTTATGCTGTCTCGTCCGCCACTGCGCTTCAAGGTTGCCAAGATCTTCCCACTCCGAGTTCAGAGCAATGGTGGAATCTCTTGTCTGCTTAAAACTGCGTGTAACTTTCTGCAGCGTGTTCAAAAACTGCGACTCGAGTTCACGTCTATCGGCGCTCGCCTCACGTTCAAGTTCTTCGACAAGCTTCGTCCCATTCCTCGCGTATTCGACTACAATATCGTCAATGGCCGTTTGCTTGTCTACCAAATCCTCAACAAGTATCTAGATACAGGTTAGAATAGAGTAAATTCTAGGTGGATTTCGACTTACTTTGGCGATGGAGAGAATAGTATCAGTCATGCCCTTATAAGGTAGCTGTAAAGTTTTCCTCCACGCTATCAAGGGGGCGAGCGGCTCTTCCTCCTCACTTGATGCAACTGACGCTTTATCGTCAGCGATATCAGAAGAGCATGCACTGTTGCTGAAACTAATGGACCTTGCACGTCTCCATTGGTATTGATTTTCCGGCTCCACCAAGGTCTTCTCCGGATCATGAACCGTCACTTCACGCTCGATTACGAAAGAGCGTTTTCGTGGTTGACCATTGGATCCCTTCAACGGAGGCTGGGGCTGAGGTTCAATCGATATCGTAACCTTTGATCTTGCCGGTCGTTCTCCTTTGAGGCGCTTTGCAAAATTGCTCAACTGCCTTGGTTGCCTTTCCTCAAAGGGGTTCACGGAATTGACAGTGGAAGCGTGATCTGTCTCTGGGATGACTTCCAACTTCTTTCCAGCCGTGGTTGGCCTAGACAATAAATACCGTGGGATGATGGAAGCCTCCTTTTCTCGACCAAAATATTGTGGCTTCCGGTTCGGGGAGGGGCCATCAAAGTTCTGTATCATAGTGGGCTCATCGTCGAGAACAAGGCGCATATCATCGTCGGGGTCGTCGAAGGGTCCCTTTTCAGTCGCGATGTCCTTGTTTTGACTGATGTGGGTCATTTTCCATGGAATAGAAAGCGTTCTTCTTCTAATTTGCGCCACGTTTGCTGTTTCCTCGACCGTAGGTCTCGCATGTGGGCTCCCATTCTCATCTACACGGGATTGGGAGCTGCATATAAGGCTGTCTTGCTGCGAAGCAAATGGGGTGCTTGACTTCAACCGGTGAGGTAGCATATTTGGTATATCGTCGTTGCAAGCATCATCATCTACAGCCTTACTGACAGGAATGTCCACCGTTTTAAGTCTTTTCGGAGGAGAAGCTTCCATGTGTGGTGTAGGCTCTGGGCCTGGCCGTTTTCTTGATTGACCAAACGCTGCTGCATTCACGAGCTTTGCCATGTCCGTTTTAGAGCTCGAATTCTCAACAGGCTTCGGCTTCAGCGCGCTAGAGACACCCTTATTCTTGGGACCTTTTTTTCCAAAAGCCACAATTGGGGTTTTGCGAGACAAATGATCGTCAACGAGATGGGCAGAGGAATTTCGTAGCTTGGTCGGGACCACTGCTGGGGGAGCAACTGGATGGGGGAGATGCACCATTGCTGGAGTTGACTGGTCCTCGGGAGATAGGTCACTGGGTGCTTCGAGGAAAGCAGGGATAGAGCTTTCAGTTTTGGCTGCTGTAGCTAATGTAGTCTTTTCATCTAGTTTTGACATTGCAGCTTGTGCAATTACCGGTGGCTGGTGGGGTTCAATATCTCCAGAATCTTCACTTTCTTCATCACTGCTGATGTAAATCATTTCGACTTCTTTCGCGGGTGTGGTTGCAGGCGATTTTCCAGTAGCTACTGGGTTTGTCTTCTGCTCAGGCGGCTCGGGCAATGACTCCGCCTCAGGCAGTGGAACCACTTTCTCTCTCTCCTTCCCTTTCAAGCTGACTTTTGCTTTGGATTTCGACTGTTTTTGAGGTGCGCGGGTTGCTTTCTGGGCAGATTTCCCATACACCCGAGCCTTACGTTGTGGTTCAGAAGACTCGACCACATGGCCAAATATATCCGTCATTTTGCTTGCTATTGTCGTCGCTGCATTCACTGGTGGCATTGGAGTCAAAGGCGGTTCATCGTCCATGTTCGGCAGTTCATGATCATGAAATGCCTCTTCAAAAAAGCTTTCATGTCGCTGTAGAGGATCAAGTATATCCGATTCCATGTGCTGACCTCCATCTGACTCCATGTGTTGACCCCCTGTATCAGAATGGGACATTTCTATGTCATTTGGTACAGACTTTCTGACCTTAAGTGCTGCCTTTGGCCTGAGCAGGTGTTTCTTTCTGCCCCTTTTAGGCTTCGTAACGACCGCCGCGGCGAACAGCGGATTTTCCTTCCCGTCAGCTTGTTCCACTTTTACTAGCTTTGTCGATGACGGTTTATTGGCGCGGTTGCTTGGACCGGGCCTGGTGTCATTCTGATCATCCGTATCATCAGCGAATTCGTTTGCCGTCTCTTTTACGGGTAAGGCATTTCGCCTAGTAGCCCGGCGAGTACGGTCAGGAACATCTGGCTCGGACTTTCTCTTCTTAGAAGCTGCTTTGCCGTCTTCCACAGGCTTCTTCAGAGGAAGAGTGGTAGATTTTGGAGAATCGGGTTCTATGTTCCAGCTTTTGTCTTGGTTTTCACTGTGCTGCTTCGTTGCCTTCTCCGGTGCATCGGCCTTCTTTGAAAGACCTAATGGCTTCTTACTCTTCAATGCTTGTTTCTTTTTTGGCCGTACGGTGACAGGTGGTATTTTAATTAACTCGTCGGTGGATCCATCGTGTTGCATAGGTAGAAGGGCATCGTCAGCCGGATTGTTGGGAAAGGCTATCAATGGACTCTGGTGAATGCGTGGGCTAGACGACCCAAACTCATCCGAGGTATTAATGGTCACTCCTGACACATCGTTGACTTCAGTCCTTGTATTCATCTTTGTGGGCGCGTGATGAAGAGGTTTGCTTGTCTTTCCTACTCTGCTGATGTCACTTTGTTGTTGTGTTCTGGATGTCGTCAATATTGGCAGCACGCGCTCCGGTAGTCGAAGTCTACTGTTAGGTGGAGCAGCTGCAATTGAGCTCCTCAAATGGCGGTCATGGGCTACAGGGCTCGCATCATATAGGTTGCCGCCATTGTCAATAGTATTCTGGCCCTTCTTCGTAGGCAGCTTTTTGTATTGGATGATAGGGCTGCTATGGGCGGCCATACCTACACCAACAAAAGAATCTGCAAATGATTCTTCGCGTGGACTCTCGGTATCATGGTTGTTCGCATGGGTATCACTGATACCTTGAGCTTCAATAGCTTTTGCATTGATATCGTAGTTTCTGTTGAGGACAAGTCCCGTGTCAACTTGAGAGGTTCTCCTGAAGCTGGTTTGCTTGGTAGCTTTTTTATTGGTATCTGTACGATTCCCGTAGGGGATCGAGTCCTCGTCGCTTTGAGAGTCGTCAAGGAAGCTGATTTTCTTGGTAACTTTTGGGTTGGTATCTTTGCGGTTACCATCGAGGGCCAGTCCCTCGTTGCCTTGAGAGACTTTCATGGAGCTGTTTCGCTTGATAGCCTTGGCTGTGTTGCCGCCGTTTAAGTTCAATCCATCGTTGCTTTGAGACGCTTTAATGAAGCTAGTTTTCTTGGTAGGTTCAGAATCATCGGTATGTCCCGACATCGCTTCATTATCGGAAGCCGTGTCTTGCCTTCTAGTCTCACTATTAAGCTTCGCTCCACATTGTTGAACAACTTTGCCGATACTTGTGGCGAGGGTCGTGTCCCTGAATGTCAATTGCACAACAGAAAGCTCTGACGGGCTTGAGTTCACATAAGCTTGATTCCCCCCAGTGCACTTGACGTGTAGAATGAGATCGGCGGGAGGCTCAGTCCCTATACTCCTATCAAGTGATGTTGGCTCAACTCGAACATCCGAGATCAGATGGAATGGAATGTCGATGGCGGTGTCAAAACCCTTCTTTTCTGAATGTACATAGATATATACGCAATCCGCAAGGACCACACTTATGCTCCTGTGGCATATCGAGATAGCCTTGGTGTTCAGAAACTCCGGAAAAGTGACCATATTTAGTGCAAAATCTATAGTCCCGTTGCTAAACTGATTTAGCAAATTATCACTCCATGATGGGTAGCACAACTCACTTCTCCGTGCCAGCTATCTTGTCCCAGATATCATCAAGATAACTTGAGAACCTTTTGTCCCATTGTGAGGCTGAAGGAGCTTGCTCCGGGTATTGGGCAATGATCTCTTTATCTGTTTCGACGGGAAATAACCATTCTTTTGGAATAATATCAGAGGCGGTAAGGGTCGTCAAAATCCGCCCAGAAAGAGTCCTCAATATTTCATTTCCTTCATACAAGATCTGGGAGCCAAGTTTTCGGCTAAAACGTTCACGTTAGTGGCGTGAACGAGATGCTCATTTAGCTTTACTAACCGTTTTTCATCTGGGATGAATCCAATCATTCCTACATTCTCGTCGGAGTGAGAGGTAAGCTCGAGGATCAAGAGGCCGACCTAGAGGCTGTCAGCATTTCTGTCAGCAATCCTTCCGTGCATGGTATGCAAATTACCCATCGTCTCGTCTTGTATGATTCGCTTTTATCACAGAATGTGACGAAGATTAGTTCCAAACAGTCCTTGCTGATATCAGACAGTGATTTTTGGATGTCGTCTGCTGCTTCCTGCTTCTTGTTTGCGTTGTGTAGAAATTCCTGGGCACAGTCAGAATGGACGAGCATATGCAGACGTATCACTTACAGCTAACAAGTACAACCCACGGTCTCTCAACAGGGAGTTCCCTGCGTGAATGAGGATCCGAACTATGGCGACGAACGCACTTGGGTGAAGTTCGCTGCAAGCTTCCGGGAATGCACCTATGGCGGATACAGTTCTCTCCACTATGTCAGTGGCCACCTTTTGATCAGTTTGCCCGAGCCGTGCCAGAGTAGCTTTCATCTTCTTGATGATGCTCTCGGAAAGTCTACTCAAGTTAAGGATAGCACTTGGAGTTGAATTCGCGGTCTTACCGTAGAAACACATTTCGGCCCAAGGATGACTCGAGGTATTGAAGAAAGTCTTCAAAGGGACAACTATTCGGATCTCTTGATGGGCTGCTCAACAATCTTAAGACTGGTGGTGACCTAGTCCGTTTCGACCTATGTCCAGCCATTTTTGAGCGGCTACCCTCCACCGAGCAGCCGTCGTTGGTTTCAACTGTGGTATGTCATCAATGAAAGAGGTGGCTTCTAATTTATACAGATATTCGAATCTATCTGACCAGTGTCTGCCTCACTGATTTGACGATTGTGGCAATGGCCAATTGAGAGAGACTGATGGAGGAAATGGGGGAGAGTGGTAGAGTAGGCTGGGCAGAATAGCTGGTCTCAAGGGCCAACCACCCATCACCTGACCTACCCCCAAGTTGGCCTCACACCAATATCAACTAGAAATAAAGGGGACAAGATAAATTTGTATATATTGTAGTGAAAGATAGAATTCTAGCTGTACACCAGAGATAAATTATGTACATGAAAAGCGTCTGGACCTTTGAAAGATGAAGATCCTGGTAGCACAACAGCAAAGAGACGCCAACGGAAGTCGAATACACTGAGGATATTATATCATCGCAGTTAAACCTATCCTTGAGAAACGGAATACAACTGTAGATTGCTGAACCTCGACGAAACGGAATGCAACTGTAGCTTGTTGAACCTTGACGAAACTGGCCCACCAACACGCCCCAATATAAGAAACAAAGACTCTTACTGTATCTTTGCAATGTAAGAAGTATCTGAACGAATGATTGCCCTCGTATGGATATGATATCAATGGCTGACGCGTGAGACGGGTAGACTCTCGACATGTCCAATCGCAAACTTCACATCAGTTTATCCATCGAAAGAGATACGAATCCGCGGAGAAACACGATAAGAAATAGTTATAAATACGATAAGAGAAAGCCAGGCTTAACACCTATCGACGAAGAATAAGAGGGAGAAGTTCAACCAACAGTCTCGAATCTTGACCAAGAAACGCGTATACGGCATAGCATTGGACATAGCCTGATCAAACCTGACGGGCGCAGAGGATGAAATAAAGTGTTCCATACAAACACAGCCAGCTAGCTTTTTTGCCAAGTTATGGTAGTCAGATCAGGCGCGGCCATTGCTGACAGATATTATAGGCTCCAGTGTTGCCAAGGAGTCATATAGCTAGGTTGGCGATGATGATGATGTGTCATTTTGGGCCCTGACAACTCTGATACATCTGAATCCACCGGAGTTTGGACGTGAACCGTACTGGTTGACTGCATGAACTGTATCTTTAGAAACCCAGTCGGGGTATATTTTCAGGGCCAATCTTACAAAGCAGTCGCTGAGTGGTTTAGAGTGCAGATATGATTGGGTGGTCTCATGTCGCCCTAGCCATGGGCTTACTGCACTCCACATTATCGGGGTACGGTGAAAGACAAACCTCCGTTCCGACGCCCACGTACAGTCCGAAGCGCGCGTCTGACTGTTTTTTCTAACTTCTATATTGAGTATAGGCAGAACTTTGCTCACGTCACTCTTTAGCCCTCGTTATTGAAGTTAATTTAGAAATGAACTTCTCCCGCACTCATTTTTGACTCATTGCAGTGATATTCCTCTGTTAAAGCTTCCAGTTCTTCCACAGAGCATTGGGATTCATTTGACATCCACAGTCGCTTCTATCCATATTTGACCCTTACCCTCCACGAATCCACGACAATGAGGAGATCCGCGTCCAAGGAGAGCGTCGGCGCTGCGGCTCACAAACAAGATGGAGCATCATCAGTAGTTTCCTACCTGGCAAACACGCTGCTGAAAGAGAAGGCCGTGGAGCCCACCCCCGCCACCAGCGACGACGAATCCAGCGGTGAAAACATCTTCTACCTAGCCTATGGCTCCAACCTAGCCAGGAAAACCTTCCTCGGGATGCGCGGCATCAGGCCGCTCTCCCAGAAGAACGTCCACTGCCCCTCCCTAACGCTCACCTTCGACCTGGGCGGCTTCCCCTACCTCGAGCCCTGCTTCGCCAACACACGTTACACCACTGATGTCCCCCCACCCGGACCCCCGGGAGTCGATTACCACAAGACGCACTGGAAGAAGGGGGTCGTGGGCGTTGTATACGAGGTCACACAGCAGGATTTCCTGAAGATCATGGCCACTGAGGGCGGCGGCGCAAGCTACCAAGACGTTATCGTCCCCTGCTACCCCCTCGAATCCGATATCAGCGTGGTCCCTGAGGTACCCACCGGCGAGCCCTTCGACGCACACACTCTCTACTGCCCATGGCGGCCCGGCGGACTGAATCGCCCTGATCCGAACCACGCACAGCCGTCACCGCGTTACATGAACCTCCTCACCTCCGGCGCGGCAGAGCACAACCTGCCCGACGAATACCGTGAATACCTTGCCCAGATCCGACCATACGTGGCGACGAGCACGAGGCAGAAGATTGGGCGGATAGCGTTTGCGGTGGTGTGGGCGCCGATATTCCTGCCGATCATGATGATCAGCAGGAAGCTGGTGGACGATAAGGGGGTGGCGCCGGGCTGGTTCAAGGCGATTATGGATGGGCTTAAGGTGGCGATGTGGGGGAGTTATGATATTTTTTATAGGCGGATATATGGGGAGGGTGAGAGGACGGTGGAGAGTGAGCGGCCGCCGAGGTTTGCGGAGGAGAAGGATGAGGTTAGGCCGAAGATTTTGGAGGATAAGATGAGGGATTTGCAGGGTGTTTTGGAGGAGTGTGGGGAATGATTTGTTGGATATATGTAGAGCAGCTGCGACTATTTTGGACGTTATCTTTAGCCTGTTGTTGATAGCATTGTAAATATATCACGATATGTTTTTTCAAAATACGTCTATTTAAAATGGAAATTAATAAATGCTATTATATTCCTCGCAATTATTCAAGCACATCTATACTCTGCATTTGTGAACCCATCTACTCACCCCCTATATAATGAACTATCCAAATAAATTAAACAACCCAATCCGCCCATTCCCTCCTTACATGCCACCCATCTATCGGCCTAAATGCTGTAGGAGGCGGGTGGGGGAAGGTATCTCGGTCGCTCTTTCCCTTATATTCTCAACTAGGCAATACCGTCCAACAAACACCCTGCCTGGGTAGCTCAATCGGTAGAGCGTGTGACTCTTAATCTCAAGGTCGCGGGTTCGAGCCCCGCCTCGGGCTCAAATCCCGAGTTTCTCTACAGATTCTCTCATTATCTTTTTTGCATTTTTTTGCTCTGCCATCCATAAGATGAGGCCAGCTCGGCTGCTCTTTATTTTATACAGTGACAGTTGTGAAAGTATGAGGGAGTCGTGCTTTTGTGCCAGTTGGTGGTACACAGCTAGAGCTGGAGGTTGTGCGGATATACCTTTTTTTATTTAGGTGCTGCGAATTGACGTCATATCCTCGGCGAGAAAAAAAAATCCGCAAACAGCATGCGACCAACTTCAGTGCAAACGAATAGCTTCATCTACCAGTTCAAATCATAATAATTGTATGCTCGATATTTGCTCGGATTATATATACAAAATATAAAAAATTAAAGTAGTAACTTCACTTGTTATTACCCCTAAAATCTCTTTCTCCATCCCGCGTTCCTAAAAACCTTCATTCCTAGCAAAAGTTAAAAAAATAATCCGCCATCACTTGCCAGCAATGTAGACCTCATATCAGAAATTTGGTGAATGTTTGTCTCATAGCCAAGTCTCCCTAGCTCTGAAGTAGCAAATACTTTAAATTCGTTTGTAACATCATATAGGTCCACACATACACACGTGCTCCTCTTCCTTCTAGAGCCAGAATCTGCTGGAGAAGCAAAAATGTAATGAGAGAATCTTGTAGAGAAACTCGGGATTTGAGCCCGAGGCGGGGCTCGAACCCGCGACCTTGAGATTAAGAGTCACACGCTCTACCGATTGAGCTACCCAGGCAGGGTGATTGTTGGGTGATGTTCCGTGTTCTGCTAGTTATGGGGGGAAGTGTGTGCGCGCAGTAAAATTAGCGTGGACTTCGGTTAGGGGAGGGCCCGGCGAGGACTGTGGTCCTAATGGGACCATGGATTTAACGGGATAGACATGGTTGGATTTATTTGACATGAAATTCCTTGTGGATGATGCTATTTGCGATGGTTTATTGCTTTCTATTTTTGGTTTTACTTGGAATTATATTTCTCATTCATTAAACAAATGAAAATATAATTAAATCCTGCTTCTCCAATTTTTCTATGAACTACACTTTTCAACATCACAACACGAATTTTCAAATGCACAAAGTTATGGTTCATAATGCTTTAATAATTTTCCAACGTTTACTTTTAAATCCCGGCACAACAACTCCATTGCTTATATACCCAGGAACGTTTCCTATCCATCCTCCCCCTTTATATCCACCCCCTCTTCCTTCTCACCATTCTCATATTTCCCCAAAATCCTCCAATCCCCCTTCCCATCTTTCCCCTTCCACTCCCACACCACTCTCCCATCATTAACCGCATCAACCAGCTCCTTTCCAGCAACCTCCCTCTCCCCACTCTCCGCATCCCATACCCATCCCTCCCTCAACCAGCACCACCTCAGAAAAGCCCTTAACTCTTTATCCTTCGGAATCACACGCATCCATTCAGGCTGGAACCCCTCGTCTTCCGCCTCCTCGCCATTCCACCCCTTCGCTAACCCTCTGAGTTCATCTCTGCAGAAGATCCTCCAAGAGTCAATCGCGTAGGGTCCTTTAGTCAGGTGGCCAATTTCCCAGGCGCCTTCGCGCACGTCCTCGTCGGAGAGGATTTCGCCTTTCTTGATAGTCGCGTGGGCGTTCTTTGTAGGGTAGTTTTCAACGCGGTATCTCTTCCCCTTCACCGGCGGATCATCCAAGAATGTTTTGGCGTAACGAATATAAGTATCTGCTCGCACGGATTGCAAGCCCAGATGGCGAGTCAACTCTACAATGACGCCCTTGTCTGCGTTCGCGAGGTCGGTAGCGGTAGGAAATAGTTCTATAAGCCTGTAGTATATGGGAATCGACGACTTCCCATACGTGCGGATGAGGAATGTGACACCGATAAGGAGACGGAGCGGGTCATGGCGTAGCTTCTCTTGGAGGAGGCCGAATGAAGGCGAGGAGAGAGGCGGGAATGGGATGCAAGAGACTACACCGCCAGGGGAGCGGAGTGGCTTCTTTGGTGATACTGCTGGTGAGAAGTAGGGGGATTTGGTGACTGCCCTTTCTTTTTTGACTGGGGAAAGTGTGGTAGCGGGTTCTGGAGGTTGTAAGAGCAACTTGTTTGGGGACTGCGCGAGGCGTGGGAGGATGACTGAGTTTCTTCGCGGGTGGATGGGTTTTGGACGGGTTGGACTCTCTAAATCGTCTGCTTCATCACTGGAGTTGCCTAGTGGTGGCGTGGAGCTTCGAACCATCTCGTATTTAAACGCTGGCTGCTTTGTAGATGTCATAGTTTGGACTGCGTCTATAGAGGACCCTTCCCGCGATTGGGATCTGGTTACCCTGAGATCAAATTCATCTAGGGCAGAGTCTTCCCTGCTCTCATCTGAATCTGCCTCACTTTGAACGCTTAGACTATAAGCCGAGACCTTTGCTTCGCCATCAGTTTCAGCGCCCTCGTCTTCGACTGGCTCATCCTTGGTATCAACTATGGCTTCCCCATATGCACCCGGCGGTATAATCCTAGTTTCTTTTCTCACTTTCGATTCTCCTAGCCCTCTTTCCACCTCAGTAGCACCCGTGACGGGAGAGCTGGATTCTCTGCGACTGATGTACATCGTATTACCCGCAACTTCCAGGGCCTGACCACCACTCGCAGGGTCCTGGCTCCCTACGAGTGGTGTTCTTTTAGCTCACCGACCGCCACAAGTACTTCAGTCTTATTTTCATCACCGATAGATTTCCGATTACCCCGCTTGCGGCGCTTGTTGCTAGCGGGATTTGGTGCTGGGATCTCGGATAGAGGTTGCGTTGCTGGGATTATAGGAGCGGCGACGGGTTTGCTAGCTGGTTCATCTACACATAAATCCATAGGTTCGGGCACTGCTTCCACAGCGGCGGGTGTGCTGGTAGGGATTTGCGTGTTTGTATCAAGTGCCTTCTTGGGAGGCGGCGGGCCACGCTTTCTCTTACGCTTGGCAGCTGCATTCAAACCAACGTCGTTGGCCTCTTCCATAACAATCGGCCTGGCTTCTGCTTCAGGCTGGGTGTTTACAGCCTCGACAGGAGCAATAGGCTCAGGTTTAATAATAGCATCGATCTTCACAAGCTCGGACGCATTCGAATTTGAGCCAGCGTCAGTTGCAGTAGTTGACTTGCGTGCGCGCTTCTTCTTCTTTGGTGCCCGAAGATCGATAAACCCGTCGTCCGCAGCCACAACCGGCTTTGGGGCGTTGGGAACGGCTACAGTCGGAGGCTTGATAGCTGGTGGGAGGATCGGGGTTGATCCAGGGGTGGGCTTGTTCTTAGCGCCCCTCTTCCTCTTATTCGAAGACTTCTCGGTGGGCTCTCCACTCTCTGCTTTAATAGTGGCCAGGGTAAGCATAGCTGCAGCATTGATCTGCTCAGTAGGCGCTGCAATGGCGACCTGCGGGATCTGGGCATTTGTTGCTGGGCCTGCCTGTGTGTCTGCAGCTGCTGTAACAGTAGCTGACACCACAGCCAGTGTATTTGCTAATGCAGCCTTGGCTTTGTTTTGTATGAATGCTGCCTTTCTTTCTTTTCTACTCAGTTTAGGGGCTCCAGAGTCGACTTCACTCGATCCAGCCTCTGCCGCAACAGCAACTGCTACAACGGGGGTTGGCGCTACCGCGGGCGCATTTGCTAGTGCCGCCTTGGCTTTGTTTTGTATGAATGCCGCCTTTCGTTCTTTTCTACTCAGTTTAGGTGCTTCAGGGACGACTTCATCTACTTTAGCCTCTGCCGTGACGGCTGCTGCTACAACAGTAGTTGGCGCTACCGTGGGTGTGTTCGCTGACGCTTCATTGTCTGCTACAATGGGAGTTGGCGCAACTGGGGGCGTAGTTGCTAATGCCTCCTTGGCTTTGTTTTGTATGAATGCTGCTTTTCGTTCCTTTCTAGTTAGTTTAGGGGCCTCAGCGGTAGGTTCGACCGATTCAGCTTTTGCCGCGACAGCAGCTGCTATAACAGCAACTGGTGTTACTGGGGGTGTATTCGCCGTTGCTGCCTTGGCTTTGTTTTGTATGAATGCTATCTTGCGTTCGCGTCTGCTCAGTTTAGGAGCTTCGGGGTTGAGTTTAGCAAATTCGGCCTCTGCCGCTTTAGCAGCGATGTTTGCTTTTTGTCGTTTCGATCTCCTGTCGTTAAGCATCACTTTTTCTGGTTGGCTTTCCGTTGTTGCTGTCTCGCTCAAAGGTGTTCCTCCGATGTCACTCTCGACTTTCGGCTTATTTGCATCCTCGGTCGAAGGTGTTCCCCCAACGTCACTCTCGACCTTCGGCTTATTTACCTCCTTACGGAAACGTTTCCGCTTCGCAGGAGGAGTCTTATTCTGTGCGGCGTCCTGCGGTACCCCATTAGCGTTAAACAAGTTGCCGACAGTCTGTTGAACGCTTGCGAGAACCTCAATGGCATCGGTCAACTCCAGCCCAGGCATCTCAAGTGCAGTCAGCTTGCTCTCCAACTTGACTCCCTTAGCCCTGCACAGCTTCTCCTGTGCGCTCTTAGCTTCAACCAGTGCCTGGTTAGCCCCCAACCCCAGCCCAATGCCAAAAGTCTGCACCTCCGTAAGATAGCATTCTAGTTGATTGACGCTCGGGGCCCCAGGTATAGTCTCAACGGCGTGCTTCTGTGCGAACTCGGCGACTATGGCGGCGCGCTGGTGGTATTTTAATAATGACCTAGGGGTACCAGGAAGGCCACTACGAGTTTGTGACTTTGGCGTCGAAGGGATCGGTTTCGTTTTCACTGGTGTGGCTACCTGAGCTGCTTTGCAGGTGTTCAGGAGGAAATTGACATCTTCCTTAGGCGCCTCACGAAGGTGCGCACGCAAGAACGCCCTGTCGCTGTCAGACTGAATATCGAAATCGGCGAAGACATCAGTGCTGACACCCCCATCTTCGTCTTCTGATCTTGGGGTCGTCTCGTCTGACGATGCCGGAGGAGTCGAGTGGCGTGGATGCGACGAGGGAGGGGCCACAAAATCGGGATGCTGTTTCGCGCGCGTTAGTGGGTGCTTTAATGGCGGGGTTTGCAATCGCGGTTGGGTGAAATTAACTTACAATATCCGATTCCGTATCCTCTACAGCATTCTGAAATGCGCCGTTGGTAAGTGGTAATAGCGGCGGTAGAGCACCGATCGCAAAACCAACACCTGCATCGCTATCGTCGGCCGCCTCGATGCTCTTCTTGATACCAGAGGCTTTCGCCTCAGATTTCGCACTCAGAGACGAGGATGCCTGTTCAAGCGCCATAGCCACCCTTTGCATCGCAGGTATCTTGTTCAAGCTTTTTTCCCTCCTCGCAGCCTGCCTGGCCGACTCACTGGTCGACTGGCTAGGTAAAGGGCGCATTTTCACCGTCCTTCAAATCTGGGATTTCCAATTGATATAAGACAGCTCCAACTGCACATGTATATCAAATGAAATCGACCAGCCCGTGAATTGACCTCGTCGTGGATTTTGAGAGCGTGAAAGACCCCTCTGCGATTGTCGTGGTGTGCCTGAATATAATTTCTCGATAAGAATCTAGCTAGCTTATCGGGGAAGATACTTTTCTCTATCGGGCCAAGCACGATTGTCGGAGCTCTCGGCAAGATTTCCAGGGCAGAACGGATTGCCGAACTAGTTGTGCCCGTTCAATTCCAGGCTTTGAAGTCGAGATGACACAATGCTAAAGTCGAAGACAATGCTCGTTCCCCGTACCAGGCTCTATTAAAGCACTGAGAATTGCGAATCACGTGAAATTACTTGGACATTAATAACAAGGCCAGTTTTCAACCAAGTTACAAAAGAAATAAGACGGTATATTGAGATTTAGGTCCCGTATCTTCTCTTCTAGTAGACTATTCTCTTTGTACAACCAAAACGTAGAACTAGTACAATACAACAGTGTAATATGCGTCGTTGCATTCACTCCCTTCTTCCTATCCAAGCCTCTCGCTCTAACTCACACCAAGGATCCTTCTACTTTCTTGGTCCACCAACCTTTGGCGGGTTGTAAACGATCTTCCTTGTCTTCATCGGAGCCCACTTGTATCTCTTAACCCAGATGCTGAGAGCCAGTAGCGCGGAGGTCATAATCAGAACCTTCATTCCCATCTTCTTGCGCTGGTCCATCTCGGGCTCGGCAGCCCAGTTCAGGAACTCGGTAACATCCTTGGCCATCTGGGAGGTAGAGGCCTCAGTTCCATCATCGTAGTCAACGAGACCATCGAAGAGGACACGAGCCATGGCAATACCGGTACCCGGGAAGTAAGGGTTGAAGTTGAGGCCCTCCTGGACGACGGCGCCTGCGGGAGGCTCCTCAGGGTAACCGGTAAGGAGGTTGAAGATGTAGTCGCAGCCACCGTGGCGGGCCTTGACAATCAGCGACAAATCGGGAGGCAGGGCACCGTTGTTGGCGGCGCGGGCGGCCTCATCGTTCTTGTATGGCGATGGGAGGTAATCGGAGAGCTTTCCGGGGCGCTTCTCGATCTCGCCCTCATCGTTGGGCTCGGTGTCATACTCGTTCTCCTCGGCCATGGCCTTGGCCTCGTCAACGGTGTGGGTTACTCCGACCAGGGTTCTGTATGGGACGCGAGCGAGGGAATGGCACGAAGAGCAGACCTCGCGGTAGACCTGGAAACCACGGCGCAGGCTGAACTGTTAGCTTATGGAGGTTAATAGGGTTGATGGAAGCTTACGCTTGGTGGTCGAAGGTCTTGACGTATTTCTCGTGCTCCCATGGGTAGTGTGTTGGATGGAGACTGCATGTGAATATTAGCTTCCGAAGGTCAATTGATGGGATCGATGAGCGTATAGTACCCTTCTTCCGCAGGTGTCATGGCGTGAGCGGTAGAACCATAGAGATGATAGTACCAAGCCATCGAGCCAGCAGCAACGGCAGTGGCAGCGGTTCCGGCGGCAGTAAGTTTGAAGGGGGAGTTGACAGCTTCAGAGGCCGACGACGCAGCGCGCTACAGAACCAAAAGTCAGCAATAATCCATCAAACAAAGCACCCATTCCATCCCTGGTGCTTCGAATATCCCATCCCCATCCAATTGACACTTCCAGTCCGTCCGTCGTCGCACCCGATGCGGCTCTTGTCGGTTGTATCGTACCTTTGTGGTCCTGCTCACACTGCTCCGGACCGCGCCGAAGCGGGCAGCATTTCTAGCAAACATTGACATCGTGAATCAATTGCTCCTCGGCGGTCGACTCTCGAGGAGGGAACAGAGGGGGCAGACGAGAGCGGTCTCTGTGGTAGGCGGAGGTTCGTGCGATGTGGTGAGGTTGTCGGGCGTGGTCGATGTTTGAGTTCGAAAATTGGTCGGCCCTTACCTCGGCCAATCAGAGCGAATTGATGACCCGGTTACATCTTATTGGTACGCGAGAATTTTCCGAGATCACCTCAACGACAGCTTCCGGTACCTTTCTCACGCGGATTATTGCGCTCTTCAAATTTGCTATCTACAGATTATGTAGTATTCATATCATAAACAACATTGATATTAATATACTGGATCTTTGTGAATTGCCCATTATGATCCTTTTTTCCGCGAATGATGGCTCCCCTTTTCAATGATTGCCCACGATAGTGAGTTCGGGAAGGCGGAGGCTCAGCCTCGTTGCGCCTGGCAATATATTTTTATTACCAGCCCTTCTAGTTCCTGTAGGTGTCAAAGAATCGTACAACATTCTCACCATCCCTCACTATTGTGCACATAGGCAGCTACGCCTACGTGTGAAGATCCCACATTGTTACGGTAGCTCCAGCCTTTACGCCCCTCCACCAAGGCCGCGACAAACGACCATCACCAACATGCTCTCCCAACGCTGAGCTGTCCAAGTTCAGCGCTTCACCATGTCGGGCCAGGAGCTGGTAGCTTACGACGAGTATCGTGACTATCCATTCCTGACCCCCGATGAGTTCGAGCTGGCATGTCATTACTTGGAAAGTATATATATAAACGCGAACTTGGGACAGGCGAGGAGGAAATTCAAGCTTCGGCTGCAGAGATCGCTGACTGGGGGTCCCTCATATGTCACTATTGCTACGCCTATTGCTATTGCGGATGGCGGTATCGATGAGCTCCTTGGCATGGGATTCTTGAGGGCGAGTGATGGTGCGGACGAGGATATGGATGGGCTCCAAGGCATGGACGTTGAGGGGGAAGATGGAGACTCTGTAAGTTCATACCTGGCTGCTAGTTTCTAGCACTCTCCAAACCCCACTTGATGATTATACATGCTGACGCTTATGGATGGTAGGACGCTCTACGTTCCAACGGAACAGGCGATGGCTTACTCGACGGCCCATATGTCCAATATGAAATCCACCTCCACCCTACCTACCGAACACCCGTCTTGTGGTTCCACCTACATAACCTCCCAAACGATGCTAGGGCGTTCGATATCGAGTCTGTCTACCGATATCTTGTTCCGGATATCCTCAAGGATGAGCTGAGATCTGTTGGCGTTATTGGAGGGATATCCGCAGACGTAAGTCTCAAACCGTCTCTACAGAGTGTATAAAACCATGCTAATATCACACATAGCACCATCCCATTACGGACCTCCCCTGCTTTTTCATGCACCCATGCAACACTAAGGAGGCTATGGAACAGTTCAGAGCCAGACTCGGCGACTACTTGATGATCTGGCTGGGCATCGTTGGGTATTACGTTGGACTGAAGTTACCACTTGCCATGGCATGAACGAACTTCCATAACAGACTAGAGAAGGCTATGCCGAAGCTGACTACTTTTGTCGATCCCATTATCCCTCGTTTTATACCAAATACATGCTCTCTATCCAAACTCCACGTTAAATCAACGTTAATTTTTTGTGCCGCCGTGTCTAGTTGCCCCCAGTTGCCTTTGACTGGTTGATAATATCACGTCTCTTCTTGCAAGCTTCTGCTAGCGATGCGAGAACGGACTCTGTGTCGTCCCACCCAATGCAAGCATCAGTGATACTCACACCGTACTTCAGTCCTTCCTTGCCCTCCTTGGGAACCTTTTGGTTGCCTAAATTCATTATTAGTAGGAGCTCTAATATTTAGCTTTGTAGGGAACATACCCTCATTGATATTGCTCTCAATCATAACACCCATGATAGCCGTCTCACCCTTGGCAATCTGCTCAGCCAGCACCGCCGCGACCTTTGGCTGGTTGCGGTGGTCCTTCTGAGAGTTGCCGTGGCTGCAATCAACCATCAATCTCTCCCTGACACCTGCCTTCTGCAGAGCAGCCTTGGCCTCAGCAATGCTCTTCGCATCAAAGTTTGTTCCCTTGGTGCCACCGCGCAGAATAACGAAGCAGTCCTCATTGCCAACCGTGCCGACAATAGCAACGACACCCGGCTTTGTGACAGACAAGAAGTGATGTGGGTGTCTAACCGCACCAATGGCGTCGATAGCAACGCCCAACGAGCCATCTGTGCCGTTCTTGAACCCGACAGGGAAGGACAAACCACTCGCCAGCTCTCTGTGCAATTGCGATTCAGTCGTCCTGGCCCCAACAGCGCCGACACTGAGCAGATCCGAGAAGAACTGCGGGGAGATCGTATCCAACATCTCACTAGCGAGGGGCATACCCCTAGTCGTGAGATCCACGAACAACTGTCTCGAGATCCTCAACCCCTTATTGATCTGGAAGCTATTATCGATATCCGGGTCATTAATCAGGCCCTTCCATCCCACCGTCGTGCGCGGCTTCTCGAGGTAAGAGCGCATGACGATGAGCAGGTCATCCTTGTACTTCTCCTTCAGCGCGAGCAGCTTGTCGCAGTATTCCAGCGCCGCGGCCGGGTCGTGGATCGAGCAGGGGCCGATGACGACGAGGAGGCGGTGGTTGGTGTCGGTTCCGGACACGATGGCGACGGACTCGTCGCGGCCGGAGATGACGGTCTCTTTGGACTCGGGCGTTTGGGGGATTTCATGTTGGAGGAGGCCCGGGGGGGTGAGGGGGTTGTAGCCGCGGACTGGAGGGAGGGAGGGTTAGTTTTAGTTTGTGGTGCTTTGGATTGGGGGTTTGGGGGAGGTCTTACTGCGCCAATCTTCTGTGCCTGCTCTGTTACCCACGTCCTTGTTCTCGATGAAGAATGACGACTGTGTAGTGAATTAGCTTGGGAAGTGGTTTGGAGCTCTCGATTTGTCATGTTACTTACAGACATGTTGAGCTGAGTGTGTCTGGATCAGGTGAATCCAATTGTGAGGTGTTTGTGTTTGGAAATATTATTTATTTCTCATTTGAAGGTGGTGGCGGGGTCGCTATTTATCGATATGAAAGAGTCACAGGTTAGGCGTGGAAATTGTGACAGGGATCATACCACTGACAGCCTCGCGAGTTTGAATTCACGGTGGTGTTGGATTTTGCAGCTATTTTTCTTATTTCACTCATGCTTATAACTAGAATGCAAATAATTCATATGAATCAATACTATTGCGCAATTAATGCAATATTTACCTTCCCAGGTAAAACCCTTACTTGTGAGGGTGAATACGTGTAGAGTGCACGACGCAAGGCCACGGTCCAAAATTTGTTGCAGTGCTCCAAAATTCGGGGGATTCAGGGAGTCTCGGCCAATCATTAGACCCACGGCGGCTTGTAAAGTGAAGGGCTCTCGACGCCGTCATGAGGGGGATAGCCATTGACCTTCCAAGCATTACAATACCCCGTGCAGACATGATAGACAGCACTGTGCTACTTGCAGTAAGACTTTGCAAGCTTCAGGCTTGATATTCCTGCAGCGTACAACCCCAACTTCACTCCCGCTCTTCACCGCTAATATCAAGAGCTAGAGTACCCCGCCACGTCGAGCTATTCCATCGAAACACGTGAAACCCAGTAAGACGCTGTCCAATGGGGCATTCTTTCATAAATCCTACTGTTCTGGTGCATCCTTACATAGAAGGATACTCTATGCCAAGTAATATGGGATACGCAATGGCTCGCAGGTTGTCAAGCCAATGACATATATAACGAAAAGCGGCCGCCAAGATGCCCATGAGTGGCAAAAATTATAAACCAAATGATAACTTCATAGCTGTGGTTCACATATAACGATGGGAACGTAGGATAATTCGGTCTCAGTTGTCCACCAGGAAACGAGTGTACGGTGTACGGTGCGCGGACCGTAGAGTGGCCCCGCCCGAGTCTCAAATACTGTACCCAAACATAGACTATGACGTTGTGGCTCCCTTCGCTCTCAACGCGGGACAGATCCTAGCAAGTGGGATAAACCGTCTGGTACCTGATTATCTCAACATAGTCAACATCCATAATCGAGTTCCAGTTTCCCTCCATTCGCATCTTTTTTTCTCTCGTACAGCGTTAGAGATCAAGCGATTGACTTCTTGAGAGCACTGGTGAAAAGCGTCATCCTTTGCTTACATGCAGCTTGTCATCACCAATCAGCCGCACCTGGTCCTATAGCTGTTCTTCCCATATATTCTCACCCGCCCCTCCTACACCCAGACGCTTGCTTGTGCAGGCAAATCTCATAATCACCATGGCACCGAACGAGTTGAAGGCCGCGAACGAGGTTTATCTCCTCCCGCTTCTTGACGATGGGTCTCCAGACGTACCTGGAGGATACATTTACCTGGAGCCAAAGTCTGCAGAACCAATCGTTGTACGCTTTGCTATCGAGGGCACTTCTTCCATATGCAGGCATGGGAGCTTATGGGTCAACATCAATGCACCGGGAGAGCCATTCAGGCGGGATGCCTTCAGGGAATTCAAGTAAGACACCCAATTTGGCCCCATGAATTGTTCATTCCTAACTCACCATCAGGCTGGAACCAGACTTCAACCGCACACTAGAGATTGACATCCCGATTCAATCATCCGGCTCGTTCGCTTTCTATACGACATATTCCCCGCTACCAGACCTTGACGACGCAGGTTCAAACCCATCAGAACCGACCAAAACTCCTCTCTACTACATCGATGTCGCCCCACGCCTCACCCTGGGTGATAAACAGCTCCCAATGGCTGCCCTCTCTATTATATCTGTCATATCGAAATTTATGGGGAAATATCCGACGGATTGGCAGAAGCACCTGCGCGGAATTAGCGAACGTGGCTATAATATGATTCACTTCACGCCTCTACAAGGAAGAGGGAGTTCAAATTCGCCATATAGCATAGCAAACCAGCTAGGATGGGACCCGGAATGTTTTCCTGGGGGCGAGAAAGATATTGCCCAACTAGTCGATGTTATGGAGAAAGAGTATGGGCTACTGGGACTGACGGATGTGGTTTGGAACCACACTGCTGATAACAGTAAATGGCTTCAAGAGCACCCGGAAGTGGGATACAACATGTCCACCGCCCCGTGGTTAGAGTCAGCACTCAAACTCGACACAGAACTGCTGAAGTTTGGTCGCGAGCTGGAGAAGCTAGGGCTGCCTACAGACATCAAGACTGTCGAGGACTTATTGCTGATCATGGATGGCATTAAGACCAAGGTCATTGGCAGCCTTAAATTGTGGGAGTACTATGCCATTGATGTTAAAAGAGATGTCGATGCAGCTGTGGATGCATGGGTATCTGGAAATATCAAGGCTTCCGCCGAGGGATTTGCAAGCAAAGATGCTTCGCCCAAGGAGCACGCCAAGTTTATCACCGAGAAAGCCATGCTGGGGACCGACAGGCTGGGAGAACGCTATAGACGAAAGGTGGATCCAGCCATTGCAGCCGCTTTGTTGACAGAGTTGCATGGAAAATCCAACGGCAATGCCGCTGATAGTGGCGAGGTACGGAGTCATATCTCTAAGATTTTGGACGAGGTAAACCTGCCATATTACAAAGAATATGACGAAGATATTGCAGAAGTTCTGGAGCAGATCTTCAACCGCGTTAAATATGTACGCCTAGACGACAACGGACCAAAGCTTGGTCCGATCAACGATAAAAACCCACTCATCGAGTCTTATTTCACAAGGCTTCCTCAAAACGCCACCACCAAAAAGCACAAGCCAGAAGACCTGGCTCTTGTCAATAATGGATGGATTTGGGCAGCCAATGCCCTGGTGGACAATGCTGGACCAAAGTCCAGGGCCTATCTCCGACGAGAGGTCATTGTCTGGGGTGACTGCGTCAAATTAAAATATGGCGACGGCCCCAAGGACTCCCCTTATTTATGGGAGTATATGGGGAAGTATACGAGGCTCATGGCGAAGTATTTCACCGGTTTCCGAATCGATAATGCGCACTCTACTCCTCTTCATGTCGCTGAGTATCTCTTGGATGAGGCACGCCGCGTGCGCCCTGACTTATTCGTTGTCGCTGAGCTATTCACTGGCTCAGAGGAGATGGACTACGTGTTTGTCAAGCGCCTTGGTATCAATGGCCTCATCCGAGAAGCTATGCAAGCTTGGAATACTGGCGAGTTGAGCCGACTGGTCCACCGTCATGGTGGTCGCCCCATAGGCAGCTTCGAGGTTGATGAAATCTCTGGCAATGATGCTTCGGGCGATGAAGTGACAGAAATTGTCCGAAAGATTAAGCAAACTCCCGTCCATGCCTTGTTTATGGACTGCACGCACGACAACGAAGTTCCAGCACAAAAAAGAGACGCTCGCGACACGCTACCAAACGCAGCCTTGGTGTATTTGTGTGCAAGCGCAACTGGCAGTGTTTTTGGTTACGATGAAATATACCCCAAGATTATCGATCTCGTCCACGAGACGCGACTATATACGTCGTCATCATCTGAGAAGCCAGTCGACATTAAGGATGAAGAAGGTGGTATTGGAGGTGTCAGGAAACTCCTTAACCAGATCCATGTTGTAATGGGTCTCGATGGATATGAGGAGACGCATATTCACCATGACGACCAATATGTCACCGTGCATAGAGTGCATCCCGAGTCGAGGAAAGGATATTTCTTGATTGCTCACACCGCGTTCCCTGGCTACAAAAATGGCAACGGAGCGTTCAGTCCTGTTCATCTTACGGGTACCAAGGCTAAACATCTTGGAAGCTGGATGCTTGAGGTTGATGATTCGGAAGAGGCCCGTGATGCCGCGTTGGGAGACAAACAATACCTCAAGGGGCTGCCTAGCAAGGTCACCAGCGTTTCCGGGATTAACATGGAGTCTAAAGATGATGAGACTGTTATTACTATGGGAGGCAAGTTCCCGCCTGGGAGCATTGCTCTCTTTGAGACGTGGATCCCGGCAGCGGAGCACGCATCTGGTCTTGATACACACGTCACATCAGGAGCGAAAGAAGCCTTCTCCAAGGTTGATCTCGTGGATCTCAACTTCATCATGTACAGATGCGAAGCCGAAGAAATGGATTCCAGCAATGGAAAGGATGGCGTTTACGACATCCCTAGCCACGGCAAACTAGTCTACGCAGGACTCGAAGGCTGGTGGAGCGTGTTGAAGAAGGTCATTGGTGAGAATGACCTTGCACACCCACTTGCACAGCACCTGAGGAGCGGTCAATGGGCCTTAGACTATACAGTTGGGCGTCTCCAGCGCAAATCCAAAGAGGAGGGATTTGAACGCCTAGAAGCCCCAGCGCAATGGCTTCAAGAACGTTTTGATGCGATTAGAAAGCTCCCCAGCTTTTTGTTACCGCGTTATTTCGGGCTGATAATCAAGACTGCTTACTCTGCAGGGTTAGACCGAGGTGTCGAACTCATGAGCGAGAATGTGCAGAAGGGACAGTGGTTCATGAAGAGCCTTGCAATGGTTAGTGTGCAGCAGACAGGCTTCGTCAAGTCCGCCTCCCTGTACCCAAAGCGAGCGGTGCCGTCTCTTGCAGCTGGACTGCCGCATTTTGCGGTCGAGTGGGCAAGATGCTGGGGACGTGATGTTTTCATCTCCGCGAGAGGCCTCTTTTTGGGAACTGGCCGCTATGCGGAAGCTCGCGAGCATATTATTGCCTTTGCTAGTGTCGTCAAGCACGGCATGATTCCGAACCTCCTTAGCAGTGGCAACCTACCCCGCTACAACTCTCGTGATTCGGTCTGGTTCTTCTTGCAGACTATTCAGGACTATACGAAAATTGTGCCCAACGGCCTTGACCTATTGAAGGAGAAGGTTCCGCGGAGGTTCTTGCCTTATGATGACACATATTTCGAATCGGATGATGCAAGAGCGTATTCCACAACTTCGACTTTGGAAGATATCATTCAGGAAATATTCCAAAGACATGCTAGCGGCATGTCATTCAGAGAAGCTAATGCTGGCCCAAAGCTCGACATGCAGATGAAACCTGAGGGTTTCCAGATTGACATCAATGTCAACTGGGACACTGGTATCATATTTGGTGGGAGCCAAGACAACTGCGGAACCTGGATGGACAAGATGGGTGAGAGCGAACGGGCTGGGACTAAGGGTGTCCCCGGTACTCCTCGTGACGGCGCTGCTGTCGAAATTACTGGACTATCATACAGCGCGCTGAAGTGGGTATCAGAACTTCACAAGGAAGGGAAATACAAGTACAGTGGCGTCAAGACGAACAATGCCTCCACGAAAGAAATATCCTTCTCTGATTGGGCCAGCAAGATCCGCGATAACTTCGAACGTTGCTACTACGTTCCCGCTTCGTCGGAAGAAGATGCGAAGTATGATGTCAACCCAGCCATTATCAACCGCCGTGGCATCTACAAGGATCTCTACAAATCTGGAAAGGAATACGAGGACTATCAACTCCGACCCAATTTCCCCATCGCCATGACTGTCGCACCGGATCTGTTTGACGATAAGCATGCTTTGGGTGCCCTCTTCATCGCTGATAAGGCACTACGTGGACCAACCGGAATGGCTACATTGGATCCCTCGGATCTGAATTACCGACCCGATTACCACAACTCCGAAGATTCAACAGATAAAGCGACATCAAAGGGACGCAATTACCACCAAGGCCCGGAGTGGCTGTGGCCGACGGGATTCTTCTTGAGGGCTCTGCTTGCTTTCGATCTGAAACGTCGAGACACGCCTGAAGGGCGGACCGAGGCTTTCCAGCAGGTGACCCGCAGGCTGGCAGAGTCTAAGAAGGCCATTGTTGAGAGCGAGTGGGCTGGGCTGACTGAGCTGACGAATAAGAATGGAAGCTTCTGTGCTGATTCGGTGAGTTTGAATGGAGTGATACGTGTATGATAATTAATGCTAACGTGGGACAGTCTCCGACTCAGGCCTGGTCTGCAGGATGCTTCATCGATCTGTATCACGATGCTGCGCAGTATGACGTCTCGAAGTTGCAAGAGAAATGAATGTGGAGTGAGTGATGGGGCAGGAGGTGGAATATAGCTTGAAACAGTGCATTAGAAGGACTACACGATTTTTTTTTGGAGAGTGGGACTGGAGTTTTTAGGATTCAGATGGGATAAGATTTTATGGCACGGGGGTGGCTTCAGTGGTTCCAATTTGGCATCCATATGAAAGAGGGAGTCCGTATCAATATACGAATCCACGATCGGGCATGTTACCGCTATTTCCAAAAACCCATCACTCTTTTTCGTGTTCTCAAAAAAAACCTAATTTTCGCTCGGCCCCGGCGGCACGCTCTCTTCCCACTCGGCCACCCACCTCACTAACCAACCCGGCGCCGACCCACCAAACGCTTTCAGCACCCGCCACATCCCAGCACCACCCTACCCATGCCGTCCCGGGACATCCACCTAAGTTTTCCACCTAAGGATTTTTTCACCTTGCCTCCCCAACCATCCACAAGCCACCCTGCTTCGCCCGCGGCCACATAGTCGGTCTTAACCTTCTGATCTTCAACCAAACCCGCCTGGGTAGCTCAATCGGTAGAGCGTGTGACTCTTACTTCCTATCCTTAGGATATGAGATCATCTCAAGGTCGCGGGTTCGAGCCCCGCCTCGGGCTCAAATCCCGAGTGCTCTCTTGAGGAGTCCTCAATTACTTTTTTGGCATTTTTGCTGGTTGTGGTAATGAGGCACATGGGAGGTAATGTTTTTTGGTTTTTACGTTTGTGGGGCTTGTTTGAATTTTAAACTGAACTTTTTTTTATATTATCTATTTCTCCCAGGCTATGAGAATGAGGACATCATTTTAAGATGCAAAATTATCTTTTATTTTTGTCGTTTGCTCTTCTCAGAGTAGTGATATTTCCCATGATGCAGCGGCGTGCTAAAAAAAAGTTTTCTGACGTCGCCGATATCTGCAAGGCTAACAATCAGCCTCGTCCCGCGCTCGTCCCTTGCTTCCCGGGTGATACCACCAACAACCACCAATAGCCAAACTCCAGAGAGAGCTGCTGTGATATCTTTCTATCACCTTGCACCTGCAGGACGGCAGTAAACAGCACAATTGGGCGATCCCACAGCTAACAGCTGTCACTCGGATGACTGGCGTGCGGTATGTTGGTCCGAGCTGTGGCGTAGAGCTCATGCAAGGGAGTGTGTTATTGTTGGCGACGTCGAGGTTGGTATCTGAGCGATTATTGGAGGCAGGACCCGAATCCGGATATATCTTGCTGTCTGATGTGAGAGAGGAACGATGTGTCTCCGGATGATCGGCCGCTACTGGGTGATCATGTATTAACATTGAGCCATGGCCCCCAGGCGGCCCCCAGGTAATATGTCCATTCAGGCAGAATATGAGTCTGTATATTGATAATGCAGGTAGTGTGAGAAACCAGCTATATTGATTCTTCTCACTCTGGGAGGAACAGTATGTCTGCGAATGATCTGGTACTACTAGGCGATCACGTATAACGTTCAGCCCTGGCCCCCAGGTGGCCCCAAGCGACACGTCCATTCAGGCAGAATATGAGTCTATATATTGATAACGCAAGCAGCGTGAGAAACCAATTGTATTGACGCTTCTCACTCTGGTTACACAGGACTCTCCGAGTATTGGGGGCGCTTTGGGTCCAAATCAGTGGCCGGAGAGTGCTTTATGGTTTCACTTTATATGACTTGTGGTGTCGTCTTCGAGGCCTCAGATCCCACAGCTACACAGCTCTACGCGCTATGCGTGTGTAACTTCTGCTGCAGCTGGCGTTACCTTGCTTCGTTCTTTCTGTTGCCTGTTTTGGCCACAGACTGTCTTCGAGACCTCAGATCCTAGAGCTACACAGTTCCACCCGTGCGGGTGTCACTTCTGCTGCAGCTTGTGTTACCTTGCTTCCGTGCTCACCATTGCCTGTTTTGGCTAAAGACCGCCTTCAAGGCCTTAGATTCCAGAACTGCACAGCTCCACACGCTATGGAGGCGTCACTTCTGCTGCAGCTGAGGCTACCTTGCTTCGATGCTCACTGTGCTCTGTTTTACCCTAAGAAATGGGGGCCCCGCGATTCTCATTTTTTGTATTCTAAGTTGTCCTCTCCTTCGTGATGATTGCCCTTCTGCTAAATCTCCTTGCTAAATCTCCTTGTTAAATCTCCTTGCTAGAGAACATCCCAATTCAAGTGCGTCATGGCGACTTCTCAACCACGAGTTCCCTCACAGCATGGCACATTGGAATACCTGCGTCTTCAGTATGACAATGCCATCGCGTCGGGCGTCAAGCGTCGTCTCTTGTTTCCCCAAATGCTGTTCAGTATGGCCCTCCTGGCTGGCTTCCTTCTCATAGACCACCGACGCAACCGTTTCTTATACCAGCTGCGATGGCTAGTTTGGTTTACCATAATTGCAGTTGAGGTTTCTAACATGCGTCATCGGATCTCCGTCGACCCAGCTGTTTCTTATGTCTCAGGCATTGCATCGGTATATGTCATAGTATGGAGCACGATGTGGCTGATCTTTGAGCGTCCCCAGTTTACGGCTGTACGCATCGAGCGCCGACGTAAGGCAGTACAGAATGGGATTCGGGCCGGCTCTGGTGGTACTACTCAAGAACGCTCCGAGACGATTGGATATAAGATGAATGGGAATGGATATTCTCTGGAACAACAAAATGGCCTCGACGCCGAAAAAAGTCTGGCAGCAACCAATGACTCGAAGGGGGAGTGGGAATACTTCTGGCAACCATACCCCGATGTTTTGGGAGAACGCCTTGCTTGGGTTCTGGATTTGATATTCAGTTTCCGTGGGAGGGGATGGAACTTCTCCATCCCTACCAATCCAGCTCTCCCCGAAGATGTTGCCGCTTCCCTCGGCGAGCCCATTTCGGAGTCTGATAAAGTCCTGAAAAGCAGGACCGGAATCAAATGCTTTCGAACCCGCAAAGAGCTGGCAAGCTATGTGATATCCAGGTTCATACTCTGCTACCTCGTCCTGGACCTATGCAAATTCCAGATCATCCACGACCCCTTTTTCCGCACCGGCGACGAGTCTCTCCCCGCCCCCCCATACCTCGACGGCCTCCCACCCTTCCTCATCACCCGCATTCGCCGCAACACCCTAGTCCTCTCACTAGTGACCTTCATCCAATTCCACGCCCTCCTAGTCCCCATCATCGCCTCCCTCCTCCTCAGTCCCACCGTCCTCGGTATCCGCGGCGAACCCTGGATGTACGCCACAACCTGGGGCAGCCCCTCTACCATCCTCGACAAAGGCCTCGGCGGCTTCTGGAGCAGCTGGTGGCACCAGACCTTCCGCGCCGGATTCACCGCGCCGACGAATTACCTTATTCGCAAAGGTTGGCTGCCTGGTACGGGCATCGCATCGCAACTCGTCGGCATCGCTATCGCCTTCATCATCTCAGGCGCTATGCACACCGCCGGCAGCGCCGTCCAAGTCCTCCCCACGCATCCAGAGCGCCAACTCACATTCTTCCTACTACAGCTCGTGGCGGTGACGGCGCAGACCTCGTTCTGCGCGGCGCTGCGGCCTTGGATTGAGAGGTTGCCGGTGTGGGCGAGGAGGACGGGGAATGCGGTTTTTACGTACCTATGGCTGTATGCGACGTGTCCGCTGTTCATGAATGATATGTCGGCGGGCGGGACGTGGATGTATGAGCCGGTTATGGGGAGTCCGTTGCGGTGGTGGGGGTTGGGGCCTAAGGGGTATGGGTGGTGGACGTGGGCGCATGTTGAGATTGGGTGGTATCAGGGGAGGCATTGGTGGGAGAGTGGGATTGGAGGGCTTTGAGGGGTGAATGGGAGTATTGATTATGATGAAGTCGACAGCCTACCTATGGCAATCTTTGCGGATCTTGGATGCAATTGCAGAACAAATTATTTTAGCCCTACAGTATTTTTATGAAGCGGACGTAGATACTACTCGCGTTTTAAAATAGATATCACAAAAGCTATAACGTATTTCACGGGCGAGTCGCCCACACGGGCGAGTCGCCCACCAGAACACCAAAACACGTCTATTACTACTACTACTACACCATCACCCTACATAATGACCCTTATTCAATTGAAATTGATTCCTAGCGCCTCTCGCACGTACGGGAATTATGTCCGATCTTCTCACATCGGCTACAGCGCTTCTGTCGGCCCTTAGAACCCACCTGCCGACTACTCTCACTTACCACCTCCGTACGGATTTGAGCATCAACCTCAGTAGTATGAAGGATATCCTCTCCCTCCCGTACGGAGAGGCTTCCCCCTTGCATTATACGTCTCTTACGCTTCCTTTCCCTCCTCTTTTTCTGTTCATTTGCTGCTTGTAGAGCCTTAACTTCTGCCTTAAGTAGAGTAGCAGAATGCATCATAACCTGAGCTCCTTTAGCAAGCCGGCTTAGTGCGTTAGTAATTGAGCTAGGAGAGCTATTCTGATGCTGTATAATGCGGTTCCTAACGTGCTCTGTTTGAAAGTCAAGCTCCCTTATAGTTTGAGGAGTCTTTGAAGTCCAATTGTTACTCTCAACTATAGGAGGAGTTGGAGTCCTCAAGTGTAGATTCAAGTAAGAGAGGACATTCTGTGGCTCGTACGGAACTAGTCCTATAGCTCGGAACCCGCTCTTAATGTTCTGCTCTGTAAATGCAGCTTTAAATGCTTCTTTAAATGCAGAGAGAAACTCAAGCTTTGTAATATGATTTAGGCTGTTCCGTACAAAGCTTTCAATCTGACGTCTGTACGAAAGCTTTAGTGGAGCAAAGCAGCTAACATCAAGTGGCTGAAGAATGTGCGAGGAGTGTGGTGGCATACAGAGGGTGATTATCTTCCGTTCTGTACAGTAGTGTTGGAATTGAGCTGAGAGGTGGCTCTCATGCCCATCGAGAATAAGAAGGCGATAGGTTCCGACTGTACGAGCATTTGTATGCCGATCGAAGTGTTGAATCCACTTGTACCCAATTGAATTTGAAGTCCACCCATTCTCACTTAGCGTAATCACCTAATCGTCTGGCAATCCTAAGTCCTCGTACCAAGCAGAGAGGTGATTCTGTGCCTTAAAAATGATAAACGGCGGGAGTGCCCATCCGTACGAATTGACACCTTGGATAATTGACACCTACTCTCTATTCCCTAGCTGTATAGTCTTCGGACGGCTCTTTACTTCTAAGCTTGTGACTACCTTTGCAGTAGCAATAACTCCCATTGCAAAACCTGCTTCATTAAAGTTGTAGATGTCCTGCTCTAAGATGCCGTATTTTGCAACTGTGTTTCGTACGAGAGAAAACCACTCTTGAATTATCTTAGGATCTTCGCATTTTGCTCGTTTGTAATCGTACCTCCGACTAAACTTTGATTTAATTTCCGTACGACGCTTTATAAAGCTAGTAGCCTAGTTTATCCCAACAGGGCTCTCGCCTCGTTCGGAGAGTAGAAGGTCTGCCATTTCTTGCACAGCTTGTGGCCGGGGTGGAAACCCACGTGAATCTAGGTCGAGGATGTATTGAACAAGAGCTGACTCTTCGTACGGAGTCAATTTTCGTGAGTTAGGGGTAGAATCGCGTCGAGAAGTCATGCCGTGAATCCGATCGCGTAAGGTTGTTCGGGGGATATCGTACGATGCTGCAGCTGCTCGAACGCTTTGAAATTGGCCTTGCTTAATTGCATGGATAGCTAATAGTATTCTACCCTCTTGATTAGAGGATTGGGCTTGTGTTGGTTGTGGCATTGTTAACTATAGATGGGTTGACGCGTTTTGGTGTTCTGGTGGGCGACTCGCCCGTGTGGGCGACTCGCCCGTGAAATACGTTAGTTTAGTTTATAAATATTTGTTACGATCCTCACTTCATACTCAAAACCTCACCGAAGGCGTCGCATCATCCAATCCAAACCACCCTGCCTGGGTAGCTCAATCGGTAGAGCGTGTGACTCTTAATCTCAAGGTCGCGGGTTCGAGCCCCGCCTCGGGCTCAAATCCCGAGTTTCTCTACAAGATTCTCTCATTATCTTTTTGCACTTTTTGAGTGGCCGAAGAGTGGATCAACTCCACCGTAGAAGCTCCCGGTGGCAAAGCGCCTCTCATACCTATACAGGAAACCAAAAACAACGACAATGCTTCTTCTTCTAATCTAGAGTCTAAATGCAAGCATGAATCCCCCCCTCCCCCCCCTTCACAACACCCTGGGGTCTGAAAAAACCGCTAGATCTTGCTCAGCTTCTCAGTACAGCTTTGTAATACCCTCTTCACCCCTAGCGCGCGCTCATTCGCAGAGGCCTCACGGAGCTGCTTCCCAAAGTCCTCACTCAACCCGACCCTCCCTGCCTGATCCTCCCCAAACACGCCCGCCACAACTGCATCAATTACTGCTTCTGCAGCCTCCGCGCGTTTCGTCCTCGCCACCTCGCTCCCTACACCGGACGGCACTTCCAGTAACGAAAAATAGCCCGCTGCAAGGGCATAGTTGTCTCCAGGTTGCGGTGTACCTTTAGCTAGGGCGGCGAACTTGAGTTTGGAGCGCTCATAGAGGGCCACACGTGCGTTTATGCTTGATTTCTGGCTTGCAAAGACTGCGTTCATTCGCTCGAGCAGTTGAGGGAGATGTGTGAGTGGGTTCTCTACAACCCCTGGCTCGGTGTTCACAGCGCGTATTAAGGCGGAGACACCGTTGGTGATTGTGAGCGTATCTAACGAGCTGGCTTTCTTGTCGTCCTTGTCGTCAACGTCCATTTTATCGTCGCTAATAGCCTCTTCGAGCCATGGCCAAATGACATTGTGCACCTCGGTGAAGAGGTCCGTGTCTGTTCTCGCCTCGGCGTATTCGCCCAGAGCAAGGAAAGCATGAGGGCGATATGCATCGTTATTTCGTTTCGCTTCGCGGATTGCAATCTTCGTCATTTGCGCGGTGATTTTTGGATCCTTCGACCAAAATGTCTTGCTGGCCTGTGAAAATTTGACAAAACTAGTCAAGACCTTCTCCTTGCCATCGAAGGTTTTAACAGCAAGGGCCCTTTCGAGCGCCGGCCATATAGCCGTGGAGTGTGGGATGCTGATATCTGTGCCCGCAGAGGTTACGACATCTGCTATAGTAACAGCGGCTGTATGCTTCACTGTCCATTTAGGAGAATCGAGACGCTCGACTGCGATGTCGATAATCTCCTTCAGATATAGAAGGACAGCGCGAGAACCGCCGACATTCTCATCCCAAGTTTTAGTAAACTGATCTCTAACATGCTCGTCAAAGTCATGCTTAGCCATGAAAACAAAGGGCAGGAACTCAGTTGCGAGTGCATTGAACCGGTCTGTCGCAAATTTAGACATTGCGTATATGATGTCTGCAGATACCTGCCGGTGAGACTCGTCTTCGGCTGCGAAATATAAATTCTTTGAATAAGTTGCGAGTTTGAGAATTTGCTGATTCGAACCAAGCCGGGCTAGGTAGCCTGCAGCTCGGGCATATGCTGCGCTGACAGTGGAATTCCGATCGCGGACGGCCTTTTCCATATCCTTCAAAAAGATATCTGCGTGGGGCTTAAATAAGAAAGAATGTCTGGTCGCAAGACTAACGAGTACACCACTGCATCCAACTTTTGAAGGCATACCAACAGCTGTCTTGATGACGTTTTCCAGATGGGGCACCAGATCTTTCATTGTCTTATCGTCTAGAAGATCTAAGCATCGTTCGATGGCTTCCATCATTGGTGAATGCGAAATAGCAGTACTGCGGGCTTCATCAATCTTCTCTTGCGTGGTATCGTACTTTGCAGCGTTCATGTGAAGATAATTGATGATATCTGGCTCCAGTGTGCTCAAAAGGCCCAATATTTGTTCGATGAGACTAGGAATAAATGGCAGTAGTGTTTTTCCACCGCTCTTTACAAGCTTCAGAACGGTATCGTATGCGAATTTCTGAACCTCATTTGACGGGCTTTCGAGACCCCGCGTCGAGAATAGGAAGGGCATGACCTCTTTCAGCATAACCTGAGCATTTTTGGAGGATGTACCAGCTTCAAGCTGTCGTACGAGAATCCCAGTGAGGACTTGGCACAACTTCTCAGCCGCCTTTCTGACAGATCCTTTGATATCATCGAGAACCTTGAAAGCAACTTCCCAGATTTGAGCCAGGTATTTCTCGTACTTTTCAAACTGCCGTCCTTGAACTAGGTCCGCAATAGCCGCGCAACTTGCTTCTCTCGTACGCCATTCTTTACCCAGGATGTTCTTTAGTAGGTCATCCATGATTGCATCAAAGTGCTCGTCGATGACAGCCGTGGGTGATTTGACGAGGGCATTCCAGATGTCGTTCATAGATCTCTGTACGTTCGGGTTTGGATCAAAGCGGTATCTAAATAGCTTAGGGTACAGCTTTGGATCAACTGCAGACTCGGACAAGATACTGCTGAGACCAAATCTTCCAAAGGCAGCTCTTGTTGACCACGTTGCAGCATTAGAAGCCAAAGACATGAACTTGTAAACGAGACTCTGGTCTCCAACTTCCGCAGCAAGTGACATAATATCTTTATAAGACGTGACAGATTCGCCATTGCCGGTTGGAAGGGCACCGGGTTCGAAAAGTTCAGTGTCTTCCTCGACTTTAATTTTTGTTGAAGTTCCGGTAAATGATGCCACCAAATCTGCAACGAGACGCTCTCGGAGGTCCTTATCACCTTGTTCATACACAAGACTCAGCCCCCGTGATGCAGTTTCTTGGACGAGGTCATCTCGTGCTGATAATAGGCCCATAAATGCTGCTTGGCACTCTCGTAGTCGGCTTTGAATCTCTTGGAGGTGTCCACAGTATTGGATTAAAGAAAAGAGCCAAATTCCAGAGGCTTTTTTCAACGAGGGTTTGGTGTTTTTGCAATCTTTCAAGATTTTGCTGACTACACCCTCCAGTGTTGATGATCTTGTTGGGCCCTTGTAGTTTGCTTCGACGTCCAAAGTAAGAATCAAAGAGTCGGACTCCCATCCCGTTGAAGCCACTGCCAACGCCTCGCCGACTGTGAAATGAACTTCGGCTTGTCTCAGCTCATGCAGTTCATACAAACCCTTTAGTATTATAGCGAGTGGTGACTCTGGAGTCTCAAGAGTCTCCTCATCAAAGATCAGGGTAAATCTACCAAGAGCTGAGATCGCCTTCTCATTTCCTTTCTTTGCTTCTGTTGTCAGCACCTTGATGATTGCAACTGCATCATCAGGAGAGGCCTCAAGTCGGGCTTCAGTTACTAGATCCACGGTGCTAAGGAGGCCAATGGCTATAAACGCAGATTCTTTGTTACTGGCGTCAGTTGCATTGCTGGCCATGTTCAGAATCAGCGTGACAGCTTCATCTATCAGTGCTACTTCAACATCGGCAATGCGTCCATAGAAGACGGCGCGACTCAGAAGGTACGAGACGGCAATTGTTGAACCGTGAACCTTATTTGCTCCTGCTCCAACTGCCGAATCCCAAAGCTTAACAGACTGAATAAGTGCTTGTAATATTTTGTTCAGTTGATCTGCTTCACTCGACGGATGGGCTCCAAGCATGCCCAGAGACTGAGCCGCAGTCTGCCTTGTTGCAACGTCGTTGGAAGCGATGGCTGGTAATAACTCAGAGGCTCGAGTGGCGAGTTCGGATAGACATGCCTGGGGCGCTAATGCTCCCAGTTCAACAAGTGATTTTCCGCAGTCTTCGAGCCCTTTACCATGCTTCCATAGCATTCCTTCAAATGCCGCAGTAAAAAAGATGCTCAAGTCCTCATGGCTTATAGTTTTCATATGATCTTTGACTAATTGTCGCGACGACTTATCTGTTCGGAGTAGCACATTGAGCTGGCGTTCCCAATCTGCCTCGCTGCCAATATCCTTCCCTTGCTGCGTCGCTGCTATTAGAAGCATTCGGCGGCAGTAAGCAACAGCATGATGGAAGGCGTTTATTCTATTCCCTGAGAAGTTACCGAAGACGGAGACGCTGTCGATATCCATGCCGGTGAGCATGGTGTTGGCGATATGGGAGTTTTCCATGAGAGTTTTCCCGGTAAAGAATACTCTGACAAGCTCGCCCCAATTCGGAAGAACGAGGTCATTCGTTCCTTCTGATAGATTGAGCAGACGGTACCAATATGGATCCTGAATTGAATTAGTTATTTTAAATTCAATTCTGGACAGGGGAAGAAATCGAGTTACTCACCAAGCCTTTATTACCCTCTTCAAGCACGTCGCTTCTTTCCTCCGCGGGGCTTCCCAGAGCGAGAATATCTACCCATCTCCCCACAACATCGCTATACTCAAGGCAGCGATTTGCCCAGCGTACGGTCACAAACTTAGCGCTGCGTACGATAGTGTCATCTTTCTCTTGTAACATATAAGAAAGCAACAGTGACCGAAGTTCGTCTCGCAATGAAGAGTCCAATGGACCAGAAAATGCATTTAACAGACTTGCCAATGCCCCTTCAATGCTAATGAAAATGCTTTCAGACGACCTTTCTTCAGTCAGAGACCGAAACAGCCAACGAATGAGATCAAGGCCAGGTTCAAGGACAGTTGATGGTACTGTCTTTGCCATTGAGCCAAGGGTCTCATATGCCAATGCTCGAAGAGCCAGTTCATCAGTAGACCGACTGTTGGGCACTGGCCAACCTTGCTCTTCAATGAAAGAACGGAGGAAGGTTATGATAGAAGGAGCGGCACGCTTTAAGTCATCCGGTGAACCCATTCTAGAAACCCAATTCATGAAGTTGAACATTGCGTTCCGCAATTTCAAGGCTTCCAGTCCTTGCACAGGAGGAGCATCAGGCATGGCCGGTTGTATGCTTCCCTGAACAATTCGGACAATCTTATCTGGATATGTTGTTGACGCAGTAGATTTTGCCATCAACGTGAGAATACGTGTCTGAAGTGGCGGCTTCGAAGACATATATATATCGAAAAGCTTGCTAATTACAGACTTATCTTCTAATGACACTGTGCTTCGTTTAAGTAAATCTTCTCCGAAACTAGAAATCCGTGAGTTGGTGTCCGCAGCTGCAAATATTGCTGGGATAAAACGTTCTGGGTCTTTGAATGCTCCGCTAGTCAGAAACTTAAGAGCCGTTATTTTGGTCTCCGTTACGTTGAGACCTTCTTGGGCTTTTGGATTCCAAGTATCCTCTTTTCCATTCTGAGTGAGAAATGCATAGTCATCAGCGGATAGACCAGTACTGGCAATGCTTCCTCCACCAGAGCCTGCAAGGGATTTGGCTGGATTGAATAAAACAAGCTTTCCAAACCAAGAAGCAACGAACTCCGCATCTTCTGGATGTTCGTCAAGGCCTAGCTTGGTACGAAGTTCGTCATCTTCCTTGCTCCCTCTTACCGGTAGCCTCATCTGTGGCAACAGGCGTAAGAAGAGATTAAAAACTGTGGTACAAGTAGGCTTGCCGGCATCTTTGGCGATCCCGTGCAGCAGGATTGGCAGTAGATCAATTTGTTCCTACTGCTGTCAGTTAAATCTTAAGGGCCTGTAAAGACGACGGACAGTTGAGGAAAGCTTGCCAATACTCTGCTGAATGAAGAGTAAGTCAAAGTGCCGTATCATGGACGACTCCGGGTTGTCTTTATACTGCTGCAGCAGCGCTGCAACTGGCAGGACAACATTTCTGCGTGCTGTTAGCTATGAGTATAGTAACCCCGCCGCCACAGACAAACTCACTGGTTTCCCGAGAGTCTAATTTTTATATGCTGACAAGTTGCAATAACCTACACAGGTCAATAAGTGGACACCAGATGGAAAATATTAATAAGCCAAAATACATTACCTTGTTTCGTACTGCTTGGTGTTCACTTCCAAGCTTTAGAAGCACGGGAGGAAGATACACCTTCAGAACCGATTCAAGCTTCTCGTCCTTGGCAAGAGCTATCCTCATCTCAACTTTACCAACGAGCTCCAGCTCGCGGGCTTCGGATGGGGCGGACGATGCCATTATGCCTCGCTCCCCACTGCTCGGATACGGCAATGATTATAAAGACACGCGCTGAACTCAAAAAACCATCGCTTCAGGGGAAGCAATCGAAAGTGTAAGATGGAGGAGTAAAGTGAAATAAGGAATGAGAGAACTACTCTCCGTATAATGTAGTTTGAAGGAGACTCGTAACTCTAGGTCTGCCTTAATCCTTCTTCGCCACAAGCCTATTCCTATCTCGTAGTCGGCGAACGAGCAGGCAGTTATGGTGATGTGTGTACTTAAGACGTGACACCGGGTATATTATAATCCGACCCGACGTCACCGGAGGGCTTATCCAGGAACTTCCAAAGCCCACCACGTCGGTGGCCAGGTCCGTTGGCTATTGCATCACCTTACGTTAGCTATCATCGACGGCGAAAAAGGATTCACATTTTTCTCCCAATCTCTACTTTACCTCCCCAGGGTCCGCAAATTCATTCGGACACAGCAAGTCTGGAAAGTTCATAGTTTCGACCAAATACCAGTTTTCGGCGGGGCAAGGCACCTTGGAACTATCTGCACTTAGCACGATAGCCCGCCACTACAAACGAACCATAAATCCACACAACCTCACCCCGCTACGTTTGTCAACAACACCACGTCCTTTCATCCCTTCCATCGACGAGGAATATAATCTTCTTTGACTCAACTCCAACCCGAGAATTTCATCGCTCGGTAGGCGTCATGGACGACGCAGTGGGGGATTTCTGCGCCATCACTGGCGCAACTCCCCAGGTTGCACGACACTTCCTGAACCTTTCCGATAGCAACCCAAACCAAGCAATACAACTGTTCTTCGACTCACCCGAGCTGGCATCTGCCGCGAACGAGGAATCTCAACAAATACCAGCTGCTCCAGCTGCATCCAGTCGCCCTCCAGCGAGGAGTACTTCGGGGGGTCGCGAAGACGAACATGGAGTCGTCCACCTAGACTCAGACAGCGACGACAACGTAATGGACGAAACCGATGATGATTTTGTGGAAACATCGCATACACCGCCGGCTCCAGCTCCATCGACCGCTCCACAAAACTCTGCATACGAAGACGACGAAGCTATGGCACGAAGGCTCCAAGAAGAGATGTACGCGGGGGGCGATATGGGTGGAGACTTTGACGCAGATGGCGTGAGAGCTCCTCTCGCAAGAACAACCGAGACACTGGTCGGACCAGGTGCGGACTGGGGCCCAGAAGATACGCAGAGCAACGCCCTCCAGCAGCTGCGTCAGAGGGCGGCCATGGCGAGACCAAGTAAGTCGATTCGTGAAGGGACAAGGGCTATTTCATTTCACTAATCCCATCCAGGAGGGAGGGCCAGCGTTTTCAACCAATACGCATCTTCATCTTCGATATGGGAAAATGCCGATGCTGGACCTGCAGCGCATAGAGAAGGTCTGGCGGCTGCCACGGGGGGTCAATCAGAGACATCTACGAAAGCTGCTAGACTTGCAGAACTCTTCCGACCTCCATTCGAGCTAATCTCACGCCTTTCTTGGGATGATGCCCGCGATCTGGGAAAAGAGGAGGAGAAGTGGATTTTAGTCAATATCCAGGACTCCGCCGTTTTCGATTGCCAAGCCCTTAATCGCGACATCTGGAAGCACGAGGGAATCAAAGAGACTGTCAAAGAGAACTTCATCTTCATGCAGTACTCCAAGGATGACCCAGCTGGACAGCAATACATCCAATACTACTTCCAGCAATATGAGGACCAAAATGCGTACCCACACATCGCCATTGTCGACCCTCGTACGGGCGAGCAGCTGAAGGTCTGGTCTGGCCCACCAGCTCCCAAGTCCATGGATTTCCTAATGCAACTCCACGAGTTCCTTGATCGCTACAGCTTGGACGTCACCGTCAAGAACCCAGTCGCCAGGCGAAAGGCCGAGAAACCTCCATCCATGGAAGTCGAAAAACTCACCGAACAACAAATGATGGATCTCGCACTCCAGAACAGCCTGTCGAATGGCGCTGACACCGAAAGGAAGCACCATGATCCCGATGATCTGACCAAAAGCATCGGTGACATCAGCAAGGGCAAAGGAAAAGAGGAGGAAGAGCCAGAAGCCCAAGATGAGGAAATGGAAGACGTCAACGAAGAGGTTAACCCTGCATTTGCGAGCATACCATCTGATCAGCCTCATACGGAACCTACCCCTGACCCAGTCACCACAACGCGCATCCAGTTCAAGCACTCCGGCGGCCGCGTCGTGCGCCGCTTCAACGTCGCGGATCCCGTGCGGAGGATCTACGAATGGCTGAAGTCCGATCCTATTGATGGCAAGATCGGCGTCGCGTTTGAGCTCAAGAAGAGCATGGGTGGCGACCTCATTGAGATCCTGGACCAGCCGATCGCCGATTCGGGACTGAAGAATGGGACGGTTATGGTGGAGTATTTAGAGGGTTAGTGAGGTGTGGGGGTTGGGTTAGATGAGATAAGGGCATTTGCATCGGGCTTTATGAATGGATGGATGGATGGGTGTGATAGGGGGCGTTTGGCTTGAGAGGTAATGATCACGGTCTAGATCTAGAATGGAGGAGAGAGAGAGGAGTGAGGTAGCTCATGTCATAGAATGGAGACGGTGGTGGCCACATCTGGACCACGCCTGGCTCGTAACAGAGAAGAGAGTAGCTAGCAGCCGCCGATCTTTTGAGGACGCGGATTTCAACAGAATGAGAGGCTCATATAAGCTGGAGCAGAAGTAGTAATATACATCATCTCAAAAATAAACTGCAAACGGCCGTAAATCATAGTCTAGGGTATAGCAATAGCAAAAGCAAAAACAAGTTAACGATGAAACACATGCGCTCCCGGAACCCACGTCTTATCCCTAACACAATACCACGAATCCGTCTCACTCGTTCCCTCCCCCTGCCCCTGACTCTGATCAATACTCGCATACAGACTCAACCCATGCTTCTCCAGGCACTCCAACAGCCTCAACAGCAACAACCTCGTACTCATCGTCTGCTCCCCACTCGCCACCCACGGCCTCCCATGAATCTTAAACTCCCACGCCCCCAACGCCCTATCCTTCCACGCCTCCTCCTGCAACAACCTCATCCCCACCAACACCTCCCTCACCGCCGCCTTGAGCATTTCATCCGCCCCAATCAGCCGCAGCCGGTCCGACTGATTAAAACTAATCGCGATCCACTCCGCCGGCGGCGGCGGCGCCTGCTGCTGCCGGAACACAATCGTATCCTTATCCAGCTCCTTCTTGCTGCAATCCGTGCTGACGTGGAAGATCCACCCCGAGCGGTACAGGTAGGCGAGGATCTCGCGCATGACGATGCGGGAAGGGATGGCGTCGCGGCCTTGGCCTGACCAGGGGTAGCTGCAGAGTTTGAATTCGTGGGAGGGGCCGTAGGGGGATTCGCGCTGGATGCCGAAGGGGTAGGAGGCCTTGATGGTGGCGCGGATGCCGTCGATGGTTTGGGTGGGGAATTGGAGGCAGCGGATGCGGTCGCTGCGGTGGAGGGAGAGGCTGGCGAAGGAGGTGCTGAAGGAGGGGGGGGCGGGGGGGTAGGAGGGTGCGGCGGTGTAGGAGGGGGGTTGTTGCGAGGGGCCGCTGGAGGGTTTTTCGGGAAAGAGGGGGTTCATTTTGAGGAGGGTGTTCTGAGAATTTTTGGTGCCAATAGGCTGCTCACTGAGCGTAGCTGTGTGTATATCGAGTTCGAGGGATATTGGGCTTGAATCACACCCTGTGGAATGATGAGTGAGTGCGAGAGAACGCAGACGAAGAGCTGATGAAATAGAGATTCCAAAGAATCAATCCATAACCTACCTATCTATATATATATATAAATAAATTCAGAAGGATCGCTCCTCTAAATCTCTCACTTCGAGGCTGTGTGGTGCCAAGTATGCAAGGCTGGGGATCTGACAGGAAGGCGCCAGGGCTGAGCCACGGATACGATACCCAAGTTGGCGGTATGTCGCGCTGGCGTGACGTACGATCGGCCTCGTTATTTCTGTGCAGGAGAGTGCAGGAGAGTGCAGTAGAGAATGACCTGTACAGTACATAGTCCTGTACATAAATGACTCCTAAGGTTATATTCTACTTCTATCTAGTTTCTAGTTTCTAGTACTCTACTATTTGGTAAGGTACTATTGGTAAGAATACAGCCGTTATCGCTCATCAGCCTTCCTTGCATTCCTTCTCCACCAAAGCAACCAAAAAGTAAACAAAACTGCCCTGCCAACAAACCTGGTATATATATTTCCCACAACAACTAAATAAAAAATGCCAATCGTGCACTTTTAAACCCATCGATCGCTCAATCCCAGAGGATTTACGGGATTTACAACGATTTACACGATTTACAGTCGTACTCATAAGGCCATCCAATCGGACTCGCAATACCCCAGAATATCGAAACGCCAAGTGGGAATGCCACGCTTAAGCGTTTCAGCTCCGATGCACCAAAACCCACCACGTTGCGTCAACTTACACTTTCATGCCCAGCTAAATCAAACTTGTATACCCATTCATACATACGCCGGGATAGTTTAGTAGATGCCCTGGGTGATTGTTTATGCGAATCTGCAACTCATACACTCCTTTACACTCTATTTTTGACTTTTTGTTTTAAGTGGTTCTCCAGCGAATGTGTAGCTCCTTCCTTCCTTGTTCTCTCTGATCGCGGCGGGATAAGGCGCGTCTATCTGTCCGCTGCAAGTCTGCCCAAGATCCCAACGGCGACCGACTTTCTTTGAGCTTTGCTATATCGCCCCAGAGAACGATATATTCCACGACCAATACGCGATTTCGACGCGTCAAGAACGAAAAGAATACCAGCTGCGACTCAGCTTGGGGGAATACAGCGGGAAGCAAGGCGAACCCAGTAACCCAGCTCCCATTCAGATAAGGAAATCGCTAGAGTTACACAAAAAGCTCCACAACAGGGAATTCTAAATTCCCCAGACACAAAATCGAGAGAAAAACTTTGATCTGCAAAGATGACCAGCGGCATGGGAGGCTCGGTCGATCCTGAGACTCTCTATACGAAGCAGAATTGCATTGGTACGGCAGCATAGCTAATTATGCGTTTTGGAGCTCGTTGCTGACTATCTCCAGGCGGTGGGAGCTTTGGCAAAGTCTACAGAGGGTTAGCTGCCCCTCCGATTTACTATAAATTATATTTGCTAACTCCGAGAAGTGTAGACAGACGCACCGGCCAGTCCGTCGCTATCAAGGTCATCGATGTCGAAAATGCCGAAGATGAGGTCGAGGATATCATACAGGAGATCTCGATTCTGTCGGAGCTCCACTCTCCCTATGTCACACAGTACCACGGCTCATATCTCAGGGGTTCGGATTTATGGATCATAATGGAGTTCTGTTCGGGTGGAAGTTGTGCGGACTTAATGAAGCCGGGCTCGATTCAGGAGGAGTACATATCGATCATCATACGGGAGCTGCTGATGGGGCTGGACTACCTGCATGGAGATAAGAAGCTGCATAGAGATATCAAGGGTACGGATTCCATGCTGAAGGTTGAGATAATGGCTAATTTTATATCATAGCCGCCAACGTCCTCCTAGGTTCGAACGGGCAGGTAAAACTGGCAGACTTCGGCGTTTCGGGGCAGCTCTCGGCCACCATGACGAAGAAGAACACGTTCGTTGGCACGCCATTCTGGATGGCCCCGGAAGTTATCAAGCAGTCGGGATACGACCATAAGGCGGATATCTGGTCGCTGGGGATTACTGCGTTGGAGTTAGCGAATGGGGAACCACCGTATTCCGATATTCATCCCATGAAGGTTCTGTTCTTGATCCCAAAGAACCCTCCGCCAAAGCTTGAGGGCAACTTCACGAAGGCGTTCAAGGAGTTTGTTGAGCTATGTTTACAGCGAGACCCGAGGGATCGGCCGTCGGCAAGGGACTTACTGAAGCATCCATTTGTACGCCGGGCGAAGAAGACTTCCTATCTTACGGAACTCATTGAACGTCATGAGCGATGGGCAATGAACCACAAGAGCGATGCGGAAGACTCTGATGAGGAGCGAGACCAACCTCAACAAATGAGCCAGGAGAATGAAGACTTGTGGGATTTCGGTACTGTCCGGCCTGCTGGCGGGAAAGGGGGCAGTCGATTTGGTCTTGGCGCTATGGGAGAGTCTGCTACAAATGCCAGGTCTTCAAGGTCTTCTGAATCGGGCGACGACTACGCAGAGAGGCCGCGAGAACGGTCACCAACGAAAATGAAGGACTCTGGGTACATTTCCAGTGTCGATACGGTGAAGGCACAGGTTCAAGGTGGAAGGCAAGTTTCACCACAGCGACGCCCTGTACCACCGATGCCACAGCAATCACCGTCCAAAGTCCCATTACCTCCCTCCCCTATAAAACCGTTGCCGCAGTTTCCACAAACACCGCGGACAGCATCCGTAGCACCATCGGAGGCAACCGATTCACCCGATTACGACGAGTCATTGCGCGAGCAGCTGCGCAAGGACATGGTCTTCCTAAACCTAGGCGCCACGCCGTCCCCGCAGCCACCCGCTCCACCACCGCGAAACATCGTGCTGCAGCCACCACAACCACCCCAGCTCCACCTCAACACACAACAACAACAACCATCCCCCACACGACCAACCGGCCAACAGCCACTCCCCCGCCTAACCCCCATGAAGCTCCCCGAAATCCCCCCCTTCCGCGGCGGCGGCGCAAAGCCCCTCCACAACTTCACGAACCAACCACAACCCGGCCCCTCCACCTCCAAACACCCTCCCTTCCCCCCAGCCACCTCCCATAACCCGCCACAACTCCAAAATATCCCCCCGCCGCGGCAGCAGCAGCAGCAGCAGCAGCAGCCCGAGCTCATCCAGCCCGCGCCCGCCCTCCCGTCCAAACTCCTGAACAAGCAATCCGTCGACAGCCTCCGCTGCGACACGCCTCCCACCTTCCCCTCCCCGGCCCCCGAGTCCTCAGACGGCGAGCTCGATGCGCTGAACCACGTCATCTTCCCGGCGCTGGAAGAGGCGCTCAAGCGGCGCGAGGTGCATCTGCAGCGGTGGCTGCATCGGAGTGCGGCGGGGAGTCCGATCGCGACGCCGAAGACGCAGAGGGTGCAGGCGGGGCATGAACGGATTCGGAGGCTGGTGTTTAAGATTGCGAATCAGTTTAAGGAGATTGATCGGATTGATCGGGAGGAGAGGGTGGGGATGGGGAAGGAGGTGGATGTTTTTCTGGAGGGGTTGCTGGAGGAGGTGTTGGTGAGGGTGGAGCCGTTGGAGGAGGAGGAGGAGGTGATGTGATGGGCGCGGGGGGGGGTGGTTTTATGAATACCCGTGATGATGAGGTTATGCTTGTGATATGATGGTTAGAAATGGGAGTGGGCTTGGGTGGGATGGGGGGTGGGATAGATGGATGGGGTTGGGTTTGGCGTCGGCAGGGGGGTTATGGGCGTCGAGGGCATTTTAGCCATGTGTGTTGACGGATTCGCATTGTTGGGGCACTCTTCCACCCCCCGTTTTTTTTGTTATGTTGGATTGGGAATGGGGAGACCTTGGTGCGCTTTTTAGAGATAGGAGGGATGGGATGAGGTAGATGGGAAATGAAGAATTGAGACATGAGGAAAGTAGACAATGAAGAACTTAGCGGCTTGTTTGTTTGATCTTGATCTTGTTATAAGCATATATGCTGCGGTTTATAATGGAGCGTGACCGTGACAATCGTAGATCTCGGGTGTGCTATTCCAGGCAAAAACAACACAACACATACCGTCAAACTACGCTATAAAACTACGCCATAAAAACCGTACGTGGATGTTTAAGAAAGGTTTATTGTGTATGTAGGTAATTTCTTATATGACCAATCTCGCACATCCAACCCCCCTCCATCCCGTACCCCCCACCCCTAATTCATTTCCCAAACGTATATCGCTGGTACGGTCTATCTCTAAACTCATCGAACGATTCTATATATACACTCTCACTGTCGTCCCCGGAATGGCATCAAGCCACTTTACATCTTATCGAGGACCGCGCGGGTGAACTCGTTCGTGGTGCTGTTACCGCCCATGTCGCGGGTGCGGACTTGTCTAAGCACAGAGTTAGCAAGAGTGTGGTAAATAGGAAGGGGAAGGGTGAAACATACCCTGCAGCAATAACATCGTACACAGCCTTGGAGATGCGGTTGGCGTGCTCATCAAGACCAAGGTGTCTCAGCATCATGGCGCCGGAGAGCAACATGGCAGTTGGGTTAGCCTGGTCCTTGCCCTTGATATCAAGACCGACGTGACGGCATCCGGGCTCGAAGACAGCGACATCACGACCCATGTTGCAACCGGGAACGATACCGGGGCCACCGACGAGGGCAGCGCCGACGTTGGACAAAATGCCTCCGTAAAGGTTGGGCATGACCATGACGTCGAACTGCTGTGGGCGGGAGACACACTGCATGGAAGCGTTGTCGACGATCATGTCGCTGGACTCGAGGGTGGGGAACTCCTTGGCGACGGCGTTGAAGGTGTTGCGGAACAGTCCGTCGGCAAGCTTCATGATGTTGGCCTTGTGGATACAGGTGACCTTCTTGCGGTTGTTTGCGAGGGCGAAGCTGAAAGCAAACTTGGCGATGCGCTCAGACTTGGCGCGGGTGATGATCTTGAGCGACTCCACGACGCCGGGGACGGACTGGTGCTCCAGGCCGGAGTACTCGCCCTCGGTGTTCTCGCGGATGATGGCGAAGTCGACGTTCTTGTGGCGGGTCTCGTAGCCGGGGATGTTCTTGATCAGGACGACCGAGGCGTAGATGTCGAGCTCCTGGCGGAGAGCGACGTTGAAGGACTGGTGGCCGGAGCGTTCGACGGGGGTGTGGAGAATGCCCTTGAGGCCGATCTTGTTGCGCTTCAGGGAGGCGATGGACTCGCGGAAGAGCTCCTCGGAGTGCTTTCTTCCGGACTCGAGACCGGAGACATCGACTTGCTCCCACTCAATGGGGACGTTGTCGGCCTTGAAGACGGTCTTCACGGATTCTGTGATCTCGGCTCCGATACCATCACCTGGGATGAGGGTAACTGTGTATTTGGAGCCATACTTGGTAGGCTGGCGGAGTGAATTGGTAAGCAAGTGGCCTCTTGACGACGTAGGGATCGAGTTCTAGTACCTTGAAGATATCACTCTGCACGCTTGCGAAAGACCTGCGGATCTCAGCAGAGGTGCTCGACGACGCGGAAGTGGCGTTCCTCACAAGGCCCTGATAAGAGACGAAACGTTAGCCACAGAAGTTGATTTGCGCGATTTTCACGCCATTGCCAATGGTTGAAGGGCAGAAATCAGAATTGCTTACTTGCGCCGAGCGAGCAGAGCTTCGGGACAGCATGTCGCAGGTGGTAGAAAGAGGGTTTGGGTAGGAATGTTGAACTGGCAATCTCTTGCTCCGGATGACCGCGTGAAAAGTAGTTACAGCCTTGGATATCCCGCAGTCGCTTAGTAGTTGGAGAAATCGTCACGTGTTGGGGTTGGCGCCTGTCAAGAACAACGTAAACTCATTGGCGTAAAATTCTTGGCGATGGCAACGTTCCTTTCGTCCATTTTTAGAGGCAATCCACATTTTTCACGAGAAATATGATAAGAGTGGGAAAAGTGGGAGTAAAACATATAAATAATAAGCAATTTAAACTTTCACACCAAGGTAAGCTTATTTATTTGTTTATGTCACAATAATCGCAAATCACAATTATCATTTTCAATTCAAGAAGAAAAAAGCAATAGAGCCAAGCAGGTCAATTATAGACTTCAATCTATATACATGGCTCTTTGATAACAGACTTGTGCTACCCCAATATTAGCAACAATTTTACTACAAGTTAAACCAATAATGAGCGTTCTCTTGCGAGGGCACCCATATAAAATAAAGCCAGCCACTTTTTATTTTGAGGTGTTGGGCCGACATGCACACACTCCCTCAATTAAGCACCAGAAGCCTGGCGCCGCGGATGATGGAGCTGGCGAAAGAAATAAAACGACCTGCGTACGAAACTGCAAAAATATATCCGTAGATTTACGGTATGAGTGGAAGATCAAGCTCCAATGGGCACGCATCTGGGATCGGTTTGGTGACAGTCGTAAGGCTCGTCTGCATGACAGGCCATGAGGCAAGTCAGATACCTAAAATGAATCCATGGCCGCGTATCGGTGGGAGGAGTAGTGGTTGGTGTGGCGACTGGGGTAGTAGTAGTAGTGCGAGCAGTAGTAGTGGGAGTAGTAGTAGTTGGAGTAGTAGTAGCGGGGGGGCGATAAGGCCGATTAATTCCCTGAAAATCCCGTTTTCCCCTGAGAAGACAGTTAGTATCAGCCAATGCACAGAGGAACATGGTAAGCTTACAACTTACAAGCTCGCAAGAGCCTCTGCAGCAGCCTCGGCAAGGGCATTCGCCTCACGCTTAGCCTTGCCGCATGGCTGACCGGGGCGCCAGCAGATAGCTTCGGCAGCGGCCTCAGCATCACGCTTAGCTTTGCCACATGGCTGGCCAGGACGCCAGCAGATGGGCTCGGGGGCGGCCTCGGCGAGAGCAGATGCAATAGCCTCAGCGGCGCGCTTAACTTTGCCACATGGCTGGCCAGGGCGCCAGCAGATAGCCTCGGCCTCGCGCTTGAGTTTCTCGTCAACGGGCTCAGCTACAGTTATGTCAGCATTGGTCTCCTTGGAAGATATAGGGGAAGGGGTGAACATACCCTCGGCAACGGCCTCTGGCTCTGGGAACGCCTCACGGATGGCGAGCTTATCGAAGAATGCCCCAGCCTCGGGATTGGCATTGGCAACGGCATGAGCGAGCGCCAAAGCAGCGCGCTTGGCTTTGCCGCACGGCTGGCCTGGACGCCAGCAGATGGCAGCAGCTTCGGCCTCGGCCTCGGCCTCACGCTTGACCTTGCCGCATGGCTGACCTGGACGCCAGCAGATTGGCTCGGCAATGGGCTCAGCGATGGCTTCGGCGAAGGCCTCGGCGGCGCGCTTGACTTTGCCGCAGGGCTGGCCGGGGCGCCAGCAGATTGGCTCGGGCTCGGCGACGGCGATGGCGGCGGAGTTGGCGCCCACCACGAGGATGGCGAGGCAGAGGTTGGCGAGATACTTCATGGTGTCGGGTGGTGGGGTGGTGGCGATGGGCTATGTGTTTGGATATGAATATTTGCCTGTCACGCAGTGACAGATTGAATTGCTGTTTATTTGGTAGAAGTGAAGATGTTAGATGTGATACAAGAAAGCCGGAAGTAGAGGAGATATCGAGTCCTTATATGCATTTTCGACAGCATGGCAATGGGTCCTGTCGATGTGACTGTTTGAAAGAATGAAGTGTGACTGAAGACTGAGGAAAGGGTTGGCGGTGTGTGCCATGGATCGTGGCTTTGTCAATTCCCAATCCATCCATCAATACGCCCCTCACAACGCAGGGCAGTAGTGCACATTCCATCGCGGCGGACAGACACAGACCCTGATCGGCTGCAACATAAAGCAAGTGTAGGGACACCCTTAGCTGCCAGCAAGGGACATATCAAAAGATCTGCTCGGAGGCGCTCTAGAACAACGGCAAGTCGGATGGTAGGTGAGTAGTCGCACTGGTCCCAAGAGGCCCCTGAGCGTATCAGCATCGAGAGAATCCGACAGGAGTCCGAACAACATTTCTTGCAACATACCTCTTTCGGACCCGAACAAACGGATATCAACTTCAATAATCGACGGAACCACACCCTCTGTTCAGTAGTGGCGTCGTTTAATGAGCTCCGGGCCCCGGCCCCCTGCACACGCGCTCTCCTTCTAGCCCATCAACCATAGAACAAGGCCACTCAAGCGTAGAGGCATCATGGGACACGTACCCTGCGTTGTGGTGATCGATGGAGGATAAAGACTAAAAATGACAAGCTTGGAAAGGCTCTCATCTACGATCGACCATCGCGCGCGATCGAGCGTTGGATCTTTGTGCTTGGGTTGGCTGAGGGTGTGTTGAGGGGTGCGCTAAGCCGGATTCTTTTGATACCCCGATTAGGAAATTCTGAGGCTAAGCGAGGTTTTTTGGCGGATGCGCCTGGGGAAGGAACGCAGGGTCTCAAAGAGAGGTGATGAGTGGCTTTTTGGCGGTCTGAGGGACGGGATGTAGGGGATTGTCGAGGGGAGCTGTCGGCTGATGTGCCGTGTTGTGTTGTGTTGTGTTGTGTTGGGGCTGCAGGTGAGTAAGCTTTGGGATAGGGGACCAGTGACTGTTCTTGGTAGCTCGAGGCGATTACCACGGCTCTGTGGAATGCGAAGCTGACTTGTTTGAGGCACTCGTTGCTTGTCTTTGGGCAGTGGTCCGACGGATTTCGGGATGTCGTCGCCGCCTAGAATTCGCCAATTGTCGGATGAGGCACATAAGGCGCAAGGAACAGGGGACCTGTTTAGGGCGTCTTGTTCTCTGCATCAGCCACCACGCAAGAGCCCATCGAGTACCAGACTTCGATAATACTGGGACAAAGGCCGAGTCGTGCTGAGTGGTGGGATGAACAGTCGTTGAGATGCGACGCTGAACAGAAACAGCAATAACCTCCGTTTGGGCAACAACACGGCTGGGCTGAATAGACAACTTGTTCTCCCGCATCAATAACAACAACACAAAAGCCGGCGCTGAACAGACAACTTGTTCTCCGCATCACTAACACACCTCCGAGAACTCCTCAAGTACCAGACTTGGAATTCAGCGGGCCAAACGACCCCGAGACTCGAGTTTTCTGACTCCTCGACATGTTGGCCAGTATTGTGACTATCTTCACCCTATCTTGCTCCTTGATTTGTGACTATCTTCAATTCTTTTGTTGGATCCTGTCTCAAAGACATGTGAATCCCATCATCAGGCCGCAGGTGCCTGAGTCAACTCAGTAAGGGAAGTCAGGTGGTATGGTAATCTCGGTGTGGAGAGGAGGCCAACAGCCTGCTTACGTTGACCCCTGGCTGAGCCACCCCGAGTCTCCCCCACACCACACCGGTCACACGGCTGGAGGGACACACGGGATGTTCAGGTTCATTCAGGAACAGACCCCCCTTTCCAGAAGATCTTGTGTTAGGCGAAGGTTGAGTGAGATCCTGCACGTAGGTTCATGCCTCAGACCTTGATCCATAGACGCCGTTTGTTCACCCCCTACCGCACGGAGAAAACAATAAACCCCCATCCTGTATGACCCTGTGTTGGGTGATCCCGCACGAAGTTCCCGTCTCAATGCCCCTCAATGATACCCACCATTTAGACCCTGCGCTGATATCCTGCACGAAGATCACCCCTCGATCAATACACAACCTGTCGCCCCTTCCTCAAAACAAACGCTGGCCTTGAGAGATACTGCACGCAGCTCACCCCCGTTTAGAAAGACCCTGTGCTGAGATCCCGCACGAAAATCAGCCCTCACCCCCTGGTCAATACACTACTCATCACCACCTCCACGAAACAAACGCCAGCCTAGACAGATCCTGCACGCAGTTCACAAAGACTCTGCACTGAGATCCCGCACGAACGCCCCTCAGCCCTCGATCAATACACAACCTGTCAACCCCTCCAACAATAAACGACAGTCGCGAGAGCTCCACGTCTCAATAAACCCACCTCCCGTTTAAAACAACCTTGCGTTGAGATCCTGCATGACGATCGGAACTCCAACAAAACCCCTATTCTGTCTGATATGACCCTGCGTTGGGAGGCTGAGTGAGATGATGCAGGAGATGTTCATGCCTCGGCTTTTGATCTAGAACTTTGGCCCTTGACCCTTGGTCTATAGAGACTGTTTGATATTATTTGATGCAGGTACCGCTAGGGTCGAGAGATGCTGCATCGAGTTCATGTCTCAACAGAACCCCTTTTTTCTGTAAGACCTCGTGTTGGAAAGTTGAGTGAGATCATACACGACGTTCACATCTTGCCCTTGATCCATACAACACTGTTGTGATCACCAGAACCCAAGAAAACTGCAGCCTTGAGAGATCCTCCACCGACTTCATGTCTCGACAGAACACCCCTTTCCGAAAAAACTTGACTTGGCAGATTCTGCTCAGCATTCACACCTCCGCCCTTGATTCATAGTCACCACTTGCCACACCCCCATTGAGGAAGCGCAGGCTCTGAGAGATCCTACGCAAAATTCACACCACTCCCTTGATCCACGAATACATTCTCGTATCACCTGACGCAGGAAACGCCGGCCTTGAATATTACTCCATAAGCGCTCTTCTACCTTGGCACCTCTATAGTACAAGGCAACATAATTTCTCCTCCCTTCATCCCCCTTACTCCTCCATCTTATCCCCCTCCTCCCCCTCCTTCTTCTCCTCATCCTCATCCTCCCCCTCCAGCGCCTCCTTCGCCGCCTTCTCCGCCTCCGCCAGCAACTCCCTCGGCACCTCCTCATGCCTCCCCTTCGTCGGCCCATCCAGCGCACTAATCCACGTCATCTCAAGCTCAAACTCCTTATCCTTATTCTCCTCATGCGCCACGTAGATAATCCTCGCCGCCTCCTTGACTCCATCCGCCAAACTCAACGTGCCAGCCGCAAGATCAAGCTTCTCCAGCTCAGCCTTCGCGCTCTGTCGTCCCTTCCCTGTAGCAGCACCGTAGTACCCCCAGTACTGTCCGCTGGGCTCAATCATGTACAGCGCGGGTCCGCCGTACGTCTTTCCCTCTGCCTTGCCGCCGGCGCCGGAGGCGGGTCCGTCGCCAACTTGCCCGTCGACGGGGAGCTCGACTTCGGAGTCCCAGCCGCCGAGGATGGCGGTGATGCCGAAGGGGCGCACGGAGGAGTACAGGGTGTAGGCTTGGAGGTAGCCGCCCATGCGGCTGGCGAGGTCGGCAGTCGAGATGGGCGCCTTGTAGACTTCGCGCCACGAGGCCGCTTCGTCGCGGGCGCGCGACGTGAAGTGGCGTCCGTCGGGTACTAAGCCTGACGAGACCTGGAATAGTTAGTATATATATTTCTTAGCCGCGGTTCATATAAAGGACATACAGCTCCCATGTGTCTATCGATGGTGGCGATGCGTTTGTTGGCTTCTGGCTTCAGCAGCTTGGATGTGACGAGCTTCTCGACGGCGAGGACGACGCCGTCCTTGCAGCGGATGCCGATGGAGGTGCCGCCATTCTCGACAGCCTTGACGGCATATTCGACCTGGAAGTTGCGGCCGTCGGGGGAGAAGACGGAGTTCTGGAGATCGTAACCCGTCCCTATCGAGGTCTGGAAGCTTCAGGTCAGTATATATATCTCCCGTTTGTGTCTGTGATCATCGTGGCATGGGGTTGCGGGAAGCTAGGGTGAAGGGCGGTGGGGAGGGACTGGCTGACCATGATGTGCAGATGGTGGGGGGGAGGAGTAGATCTGCTTGTGGGTTGTAGATTGTGATGATTGAGTGAATTAGATGGAGTGTAGTTGTTTTGAGAGAGCTCGGGTTTGGAGGTGAGCTTCTTGATGGAGCTCCAGGCACACAGCTCGATGCGCGTTGTCTGGCGAATGGATCTCGACTGATGCGCTAGAGTTGAGTTGGACTAGCGCAGCCTTGTGGAGCTCTGTGGCTGGTGAGGTGAGGCTGAGGTTGATGTGAGGCTGGGTGGGTGGATCACGTGATAATTTTATGTGTTATACGCATATGTATAAAAAGTATAACATTATGATATGCATAATAGAGTCGTCTACATAACTTTCTACTTGCATCCTCATCCTTGTATTGCTCTTCTTCTTCTTCTTTTGTTCGTAACGGCTTCGGTCGCATGGCACACAACTACAAACACTACAAACGCCATGAAGCGCTATAAACGTCATGCCTCCATCCCACGCGCGTACTCTTTTGTATCTATTCACTCTATTCGCCCCATACGTGAGTATCATTTTCTAGCCCCTTACACACACTCTCCATATATATTTCGATATATATATTTCCATGTATATCCCCATATATATACATACCCAAACTAGATCAACAAACATCCACTCCTAACCTCGTACTTCCAAAAAGGAAGCAGATGTACCCAGTGAGTGGAATCAGACGCAAGCCTGCCAGTCGTGTCGCCAAGTCATTGGGAGCAATTATGAGTATTGGGTGCAAAACTGCCTGAACAAGTGGAACGCTAATGCTCATTAATGCCTATTAACTCCTACAAAAACCTATGAATTCCTAGACTATCCTAGACTATCCTGCCTATCCTGCCTATCCTGCCTATCCTACCTCATCCTGTCGTCGCTTCCACCGTTTCAACGCAAGCCATAAATCAAAAAAGGAGGGGTACGCAATCGTGACAAGCCAGTACAAAGGGCCGCCTATCCCACTCATCCCACCACACCCAACCATCCCTGAACTTCTAATATATAATCTCCCAACCCAACAACCCCTCCCTCATCTCTCCTCTCACCAAAACTCTTCTCTTCCTCCTTAATAACTCTCAACGAACAACTCTTCTTTGGCTTCATTCACATCTTGCAAAGCTACAAATACACGCTGCGGATCTCTCCTCTGCTTTGTCTGGCCCACTTTCTTGGCCCTTCCCCGCTGTCACACCGCTCGCATCTTCTCTTTCTCCATATCCACCCCACCTGCCGTCCTGAAACTCTGAGCCTGACTCTTGCTTCCCTTCCGTCGCACATACTCTCAAGTATATAGCATAGTCAAAATACAAAAAGAAAACCCAAAAAAGAAAACAAAGAATCTTGCTTCGTTCCAAAGTCCGCTGCGCTCAGCTCTTTGCGTCTCGTCATCACTTTGCACACACACATCTAACATACCAGATCTGCTGGAAACCACACAGGGCTACACTTCATATCTGCTGTCTCCATCCCATATCTCTCACATCGCTCTTCTACTCCCTCACAAAGCAAGTCTGCACACATCCCCCGCTGCGCACCACCCACAAGGTCAGCATCCAAATACATATTGTTCACCCTACTGATCCTCCCCTCACAGGCTCACCAGCCACAGCCATCCACCATGGCAGCAACGCAAGAAGAGCTCTCCGCCCTCTTCTCCCGCACCCTCTCCTTTCAACCCCCTGCTCCCGCCCCCGCACCAATCCACCAAACCACCCCACCGAGCGAAGCAATCACCTACTCCATAACGCAACACTACCACCACTCCTCGCACATCGCCTCCCAACCCGCCCCCGCCCCGGCCCCAGCACAAACTACCGACGACCACACAACATCCATAATCCTCTCCCGCCACGGCGTCGACGTCTCCTCCCTCTTCCCTTCCCAAATCGCGCTCTTCCAATCCGCGGAGCCGGCACAACAAATGCGTCTCGTGGAACTCTGGCGTATTTCCCCGCCTACATACGGCGGACATGCTCTAGCGGCAGAGCAGCCGGCGTGGCCGGTTACGAGCGTCGCGCAGGAGGAGGCTGCCGCGCAGGCGAGGTATGAGCGCGCTATGCTTGAGGAGAGGGCTGCGAGGCATAACTCTATGGAGGTGGGAGGTGACGACGTGATGAGTGATGGGGAAGTGAGTAACACCCCACTAACTCCCATTCTCGGCGGTGGAGATGGTCGCGGGGTTAGTGCGGTGGAGCCATACATGGCGTCTGGATACGAGGCGTTAGCAGCGCGGGAGTATGAGATTTCGGCCCAGCAGCCGGCGAAGGATGCGTATTCGCATTTTGGGACGGCGATGGGCGGGGCGCCAACAGTGGCGTATAGTAGGGCGACGGATCCGGTGTATGCGGCGGCAGGGGCGGGGTGGGCGACGAGGGGCGAGCAGGAACAGAGGGCTGCGATGGAGGATGCGTATGGGGGGTTTGTGCAGAGGGGGTATGGGGGGGTGTGTTTTGGGTATACGGGGGATCAGGAGATGTTGTAGGGGCGGGGGTGATTGGATGGAATGGGATGGGAAATGGGGGGAAGGGGAGTACATATTGCGTTTTGTTGGGGGGTTTGATTCGTTGGTTTATGTCTGGGTGGCTTGGTATGGCATATATGGAGATGTGGGGTGGGTGAAGGGATAAGGGGTATATTATATGTTCTTCGTTGGGGTCAGGTTATTTCTTTCTTGCGTTCTAGGCAGCATTACCTCTTCTCTCTATGTTATTTGCTTGCTTGCTATTTGGTTCTTTAAGGGATCGATGTGGTGGGAAACTGACGCTTTTGTTGAGGTACGTCGCTCCCTCCTTTCCTCCCAAACTATAACCATGTCCCCAATCCCCCAAATACCCTCTTTCTTCTCCCCATACGACTATGCATGTAGGTCTAGGTGTTGGTGTTTATTTAAATAGGCTCTCCTTATATCGTGTGCTTAATATTTTTTATAAGAATTCTCAATACCAATATACAATTTAATCAAATAAAATCAAATAAACTATTTATCAAAATTACATAACGTACTTGCATAGCGAACGGACCACCATAGCGAGTGGACCACTTTTCCTTACATCTACTACTTCCTACTATTAACGCGACTTTTCTCAACGAACTATAATGGAATCTTCTTCAATTGAATGTCGTATAATCCTTGCCCTTAAAGCACTTAAAAACGACCAAAATCTTACTAGCCGAGCTGCAGCAAAGATCTATGAAGTCCCTCATACGACACTTTTACGACGACGCGATGGCAAGAAGTCACGACGCGATATCTCTGCCAACTCTAGAAAATTAACTAATCTTGAGGAATCTGTGATTCTTCGACGTATACTTGACCTAGACTCACGAGGATTTCAGCCCTAGCAAAGCCATATTCAAGAAATGGCTAATTGTCTTCGTACGGACCGTAACGCGTCACGCGTCGGACCACGATGGGTAGAGAACTTTGTTAAGCGCTACCCTAAGCTTACTATGGCTTTTCGACGTCAAATTGACTACTAGAGGGCTAAATGCGAAGATCCTAATGTCGTACGAGCCTAGTTTACGCTTGTGTAGAATGTTATTGCTAAGTACGGCATCCAAGACGCAGATATCTACAACTTTGACGAGACTGGGTTTTTAATAGGCATGCTCTTAAGCGCAAAGGTGGTTACAAGCTCCGAACGACGTGGCAAGCCTCGTACGAAGCAGCCAGGCAATCGAGAATGGGTTACAGTAATCTAGGGTGTGTGCGCGACTGGCTAGGCAGTACCTCCGTACGTGGTTGTTAAAGGCAAATATCACCTCCTGTCCTAGTACTAAAACGGCCAATTCCCAAAGGATTGGAGGATTTACACGAGCGAAAACGGTTGGACTACAAACGAGATTGGCCTAGATTAGATAAAACACTTCAATCAGCATACTAAAGCTCGTACGAAGGGTGTTTATCGCCTCTTAGTCCTTGATGGTCACGAAAGCCATCACTCCTCTAACTTTAAGGACTACTGCTAAGAGAACAACATTATCACGCTTTGCATGCCTCCTCACTCGTCTCATTTCCTCCAGCCTCTTAATGTTAGGTGTTTTGGCCCACTTAAGACCTCGTACGGCAAGCAAATTGAGAAAATGATGCGGATGCAGATTACCCACATTACTAAGGACGACTTCTTCGCTGCATTTTTAGAAGCTTTTAACGCTTCTATAACTAAAAAGAACATACAAGCAGGCTTTAAGGCTACTAGTCTTCTTCCGTACGACCCTAAGTTAGTAATTGCTCGCCTAGACCCAAAGCTTATTACGCCATCTCCACCAACCTCTCGCTCAGGAACTCCTAACTCCTAGGTTACAAAGACACCTCAGACAGCGTACGAGGTTAATCAGCAGTCTACAACTATTAAAAACAAGATTGCTAAGCACTAAGATAGCTCTCCAACCCATATGTACACTATAATTGATGCCTAAGCTCGAGGTATGTCGAAAATGGCACACGAGCTAGTGTTACTACGGGCGGAGCTAAAGGCTGTACGAGCTGCTAATGAGGTGCTTAGCAAGCGCCGGAGGGCTAAAAAAGCACGTTTACGGCAAGGAGGGTCACTTAGTTTCCAAGAAGCTGAAGACTTAGTAGCTGAGAATGAGGTGGATAAGCAGATTAAGGAGGAAACACATCGTGGTAGTCGTCGTACAGAGGTAGCTGAACCACGTACGCGACGCTGTGGCATATGCAGCAACACTGGCCATAATGCGCGAACCTGTCAAGTAGTAGTAGTTGCATCTGAAGAAGACGATTCTGAGTAGTTTTAATTAATTTAATGTGGTTGGTGTTCGTACGGCTATTTTATAATGTGTACGTAGGAAAAAGTGGTCCACTCGCTATGGTGGTCCGTTCGCTATGCAAGTACGTTAACGTATTTCACATGCGAGTTGCCCACCCAAGCGAGTTGCCCACCCCATTTTACACCCAAAATCATGAATTTTGTAACTAAATATCTCAACAACTATTTATTGGTAAATTATAAAAATGTATATTTAGCCTTTTATAGGCATTTAAAGCATCTTGTCTAACTTTTAAAGCAACTAGTAGTATAGTTATTAAGATACTAAGTTTTAGCCCCCACTTTAGACCTAAATCTTAGTACCTCAATATCTACAAGATCAATTAGTTTAAAAATCAGAAAAGATACTTTAAATGACTATGAAAGGCTAAATACATAATTTTATAGTTTACTACTATATAGTTGTTGAGATATTTAGTTACAAAGTTCATGATTTTGGGTGTAAAATGGGGTGGGCAACTCGCTTGGGTGGGCAACTCGCATGTGAAGTACGTTATATATAGTGGCACCCCTATACATTAATTATTTACATTAATATGGACTTCTAAATATTTTTCTTATGTGAGAAAGGGGGTAGGTTAAGCAATGCGTTGATAGTTAGTATGCTTAGGAAGGAGTTGATATGGATTCTGTCTGGTCTTTGGTAGAATGTTGGTAAATGAAGTGAGACTTGCTATTTCTTTTTGTAATGACTACCACTTATTGTTATTTATATACTGAGATAATTTCCTAAATGCCATTCTATAACAGCCGTATAGCATCCCTTTTTTAGACAGCTAATGAGCTAATAAGAAATAGGGGTGAATCAAAGAATAATCTACCTCACTATATAATTGTTTTTACTTTCTGAGAAAGAAACCTATGAGCTTCTGTTTATTCTATCCCTATTATATACTGCTGATCACAACTAGATATAGACGCCATCAACTCGTAAAATCCACCTAAGCAAGCTACACACTGCATGGCCTGTCCAACCAGTTGTTTGCTGTTAGTCTAGGTTCTAGGAGCTCCGGCCTATGCAGTATGCATATCTCCCATCACAAACAAACCTATATTCGAAATAGTCCCAAAAGACTGCTTAACAATGCTCGTATCCTCAGCATCAATATTGATAAAAAACGCGGATACATCTGGGCCTATACGAGGCCCATTTACCAAAGGGGATGATCCCGTGGCAGCCGGCGGAACTGCATTTGATTAGCGTAACATAAACGGGATACGAGGGAAATATACAGACCTATCACAGTGACAAATTTCGAGCCACATTTGCTGCTTATTATCATCCTCTGTTCGCCAGTAGTGGTGTCTTCGACCACCATGGCGAGGGCGTCGAGGAGTTGCATCTCTCGGATCATGACGTTGCCGATGTTCCTTCTGTAATCAGTTTTGTGCTTATACCTAGGTATTATTCATTTACTTACTTGCGGAATTTTACGACCTCTTCGAGATACTGGGATTGGAGGTAGGAAATGAAAAGGTGGCGTTGGAGAGATTCGATGGAGGTGAGAAATGAAGATGCTGCTTCGCTCGAGGTGAATGTGAGGTCGATGTCGGCGTCTTGGATGTCGATGCGGTCGTTGTTTGTGAGAAATGCTTTTCCGTTTACGCCTCTTAGTGTGATATTGGTTTTGCTTCCATGCCCATCAACGGCTGTGAATTGTCCGACTGCAAATATGTGTTAGTGAAAAGTATAAATGTGATAACGATATCTAAATGCCTACATTGAATCACGAGTTGGTAAACGTCACCGCCTTCAGCACCGTCAGGTGAAATCCCGGTCTGAATAACTACCTCCGCATTCCGACATGAGAGAAGCCCTGAGTCATCTTGGGTGACATCTCCGTCGGGACCGGGAAATAGCATTGAGACATAGTGTAGCAGCTGGACGCTTTCTATGATTTCGAGACTATAGCTGAGTCTGTCGGATTGTATTGTGGCGTTTCTAACATCTCCTCGGAAGCTAGAAGTGCCACTGTAGAGTAAATATATAAGTATAGTTTTTCTTAATAGTTATTTGAGAAGCATACCTAATTGCGTCCAAAACCGAAAGCGAACCTCCTGTATCCTGCACGGAAGTGTACATGAGCATAGAAGGATCCTCTCCTGTCGACGCTGATCTGAGCCCCTGAACTAACGCTAGGTGCAACCTATGCTGCTCGAAATCGGCAAGGCCTTAATGGCGTTAAAATACTTTGTTCTACTATTTAGGATGGAGTTGACTTACGTGTAGATAACACATCGGAGATGAGGAGTTGTTCCACTGAATTTGAGGATTTTGAAAATACATGAATCGTCCATGTCGGTCGACCAGTCGTGACACGGACAAAAATGCTCGGAGGCACCACTGGAGAACATCAGATCAGCCTCGGGGCTGTTTTAATAGGGGTTTGGTGGCTTACAAGTATAGTCTAGCTCATGGTAGTTCTCGCAGGAGCAATGGAACAGCTTTGAGTCCTGTTTCCACATCCATTCTGGATTGAATGCTGCCGTGTGGCATATTAAGTAGGATGAAGCTGTATTCAAGGTCTTCAGAGAAATAGAAAATGTTAATTCCTTTTCTTCGGATTGCCGCCTGAAGCTAACATGACGTTCTGAGGGTCTAATGTCCTCGTCGCCTAGCTCCGAAGCTTCGATATAAATGGACATAGACGACACCGACTCATTGGTTTTCTTCCTGGATAAACCAGAAGATGCTGCTGCATTATGTGGTACGGGTCTGTTGGCCGCCTTCTTTGGTTTCTTGAGTTCTTCCGAAGAAAGTTTCATACTCTTAAACCATTCGTGCATATCTTCCAGTTTCGCATGGCTGGCCTCGACCTGTAGCTTAACCTTGTCTGCTTGAATACTACCAAAGGATCAGTAAACTCGAAAGACCAGTAGCTAATATAACTTACCAGTTACGAGCTGTAATTGCCAAGTTCAACGCCGTCACATGGATTCCAAGGCTATTCCTCAATTTGTCCAAACCAGTCCCTTCGGTCGTAAATTTGATCTTCCTGATATTATCTTTGAGATCTTTTACCCATTTTTGCTGAGTCTTTTCGTCCACTTGCACTTGCACTGCATCTGCTCGTAACTCCGGATACTTTTCTAGAACCCCATCTAGATGTTTCAGCGTTACACCACAATTTTCTATCATCCGGCCCAATATCTCATCCTCGGGGGGAACATTCTGATCCCCATCCGGGGATTTTGGGTTTTCTACTATTGCTGACGCAAACTTCAACGCCTTGCCGATGGCAAAAAGCTGGTTTTGGACTTCCTGGAACTCTGCGGTCGCTCCTTTCCGGCCGCTTGTGAGAGTTGTTCCCAGTTTATGGGCGAGGTCCGAAAGTAGGACTATATCCCCGATTCCTATACCAAACGACATTTTGCAAGGCCTTTATCACTTAAAACAAAGAAGCAAATTGGGATGGAAACGACCTTTTAATGATGTTGTTTCATATCGACGAGGCTGTGCTAGATGCATCCTATATTGACGAAATACGTGTTGATTTACATGGGTGTGGCACAGCCCATGTAAGCTCAGCCCCCAGCCTTGCGTTGGCCTCAATTATAAAGCCCCATTCAATCGCCAATCCAAGTAGACGGGTGGTTGTATGCTATCGTATCATAAAGATAGATGCAACAGAGCTCAGTTTTGCTGAAAGACAGTCATTTTAGTGCTGTCGTTCACTATGTCTTACTATGGAAATCGTCGTTATGAACAATATGATAACGCCGGGGTCAATAGGCTCCCGTCTGGGCTATTCTTCACGGTCGCTCGGGTTGAACACATGGAACCGCCTGCGCCTGCAAAGAGAGCGCACGACGGTGTTAAACAGAAGAAAGTCATTAACCACGAAAAAATAAACTATGACGACTTTGTGGTTCCCAAGTATAACTCGAAGAAGATAGGCAAGGAGATATATCTGCCAATGCTAGAGGTTTCCGTGGAGGTCGAAGTTGTAGCGACTATTGCATGGTCGAAGTTGACACAAACTTTCACAAACCGATCAAAGCAACCTATTAAGGAAGCGACATACTGCATGCCACTTTATGACAGGTCTACCGTCACATCGTTCGTCTGCACCATTGGCTCCGATAAAATCCTTAAGGGAACCGTGAAGCCAAAGGAAGAGGCCAAGGCCGAGTTTAAGAAAGCTGTTGCAAAGCAACAGGTTGCGGCGCTGCTAGAAGAACATACGGCTGAGGTGTTTGAGACAGCCGTGGGAAACATCCCAGCTGAAACAACGGTCAAAGTTGAAATCAGCTACATAACGGAGCTAAAAGCTGATCTCGGAGGAGATGGCGTTTTGGTCACAATTCCTACCTCAGTGGCGCCACGATATGGAGCAATCCCCAGCTCAATGAGAGATGCTTTTGCAGAGTTGCTGGCAGTCCCTGAAGATAATGGGCTGCAGATCAAAATCCAAGTGTCATCGCCCGTTGCAATCACCAAGATTGAGAGCCGGACACATCCAGTCTCAATAGAGATGGGTTCTCATGGCACTAGAGTGACCAAAGATATTAGAGATTTCTCTAAAAAACAAGAGTCTCAGGGTTTCGATCCCAAGAAGGCCGTAGCAACACTATCCGATAGAAACGCTTGCCTAGGGAAAGACTTTGTCCTCCTCATCCAAGCAAATGATAGGCAATTACTAGCCTCGCGCGCTATCAGCGAGCCACACCCAACGATTCCCGACCATTCTGCGTTAATGGTCTCTATCAATCTTCGAGATTTATATACTCCTAATGTCGTTTCTCCGAAAATGGCCAGTGAGATCATCTTTGTGGCTGATCGATCCGGGTCGATGAAGAAGAGCATGGAAGCTTTGAAAACAGCGATGAAATTCTTCCTCAAAAGTCTTCCAAACAACTGCATTTTCAACATTTGTTCTTTTGGAACTACCCACAAACTTATGTGGCCCAAGTCGCAACCTTACAACCAGGAAACTGTCGATCAAGCCTTGACTTACGTTGCCAATGACTTTGCAGCAAACATGGGAGGGACTGAGATACAGGGAGCGTTACGATACGTTGTTGATAACAGTGAAGTATCTGTGGCCACTGAAATCATCACCCTGACTGATGGAAGGGTTTGGGATACCCCCTCCTTGTTTGACTTTATCCAAAAGACAAGATCCTCAGGGCTAAACCAAAACACCCGGTTCTTCTGTCTTGGTATCGGAGACGCCGTCTCTCATCATCTCGTCGCGGGAATCGGTCGATACGGCGGCGGATTGGCCGAAACTGTACTAACAGACTCATCGGGCGACTGGATGCAGAGGGTTATTGGAATGCTACGTGCAGCATTAACGCCCTCGAGCTGGAAAGTCGATGTTACATTAGACGGTGTGTCTATCTCTGGAAAGGAAAGTGAGAACAAGCGTTGTATCCAGGCTCCACATCAGATCCCAGATTTCCACGCCTTCGCAAGATATTCAGTCTATTTTCTTCTCAATCAAGAGTTCGAAGAAAAGGTCGTCAAGATCAAGGCCACTTCCGTATATTCAGGAGAAACCTTCACTGCGGAAATTCCAATCGATAAATCAGATATAGGGAAAAAGTGGGTGCATCAACTTGCCGCCAAAGCTGTCCTGGGCGACCTCGAAAGCGGGTCAAGCTGGATCCATGATAAGAGCAAAAATACCACTGATGTGAAGACCAAGACAGAGGCTGATGAGGAAGCTAAGATCGAAGGCGAGAAAATCGGGATAGAATGGAACATATCGAGTAAATGGACAAGTTTCATTGTTGTCGATGAGAAAAGCTCGCTAGAAAAGCAGTCTCGCTGGTATCAAACCGGCCACTCTGATCTCGCTGAGTTGACACGGCCTAGATTCGAACCAAAATACGATAGTCATACTCTAGCAAGTGACGCCCAGCTAGGACTATCAGGCAAAACCGTGGAGGGCCAGGGATCTTCTCAGCCACATGACTTTTTGTCGTATAGAGCTCCACAGAGTTATCGGGATGCTCCCCCCCCCGAGGATTATTCGATGTTCCCTCAGAGATCTAGGGATGCTACTCCCCCCGAAGATTATTGGACGCCCCCCAAGACAAATGGGAGAGGGCATGCATGCTACGCCCCCCACCAGATTCGTCACCACAGAGCCCCTGAAAACCGCGATTCGCAGGAACAACAGAGGGAGAAGCAGCATCCAGACCCAATGTACAATTTCAAGCCGATGAAAGACGACTCGTTTTTACCCGGCGCCACGTACTCGTCGCAGGCACCCAGTATGGGACGCACCATTAAGCCCGCCAGAAGCTTTTCAAGATCAGGCACAAGCCGGTTTCCCATACCCCCGGACGAGGAGCCAGGAAGCCCACGCCCCCCGCAGCAGCCGGCGAGCAATACGAATGACCCGCCAGTTGTGATAAACCAATACCAATTTGAAAACAGCGACGGGAGCGACGCTGAAGCTATGGCTGGGGTTACGGCCATGAGGCTGGGCGATGAATCTTTCGATTTTGCGTACGACGATGCGCCGTACCAATCCCAAGCTTCCATGCAAATTGCCACACAAGTTCATTTGTTCAGCGACGATTCTTTCCAGACGCTCCTAGAACCCAGCCGAGCTGCCCCACAAGATACATTTTACAGCGACAATTCGACGCAAGAGCCCACTTCCATGGAAAAGGGGTCTGAAAGGCACTCTCACGATCCTTACTTTGTTCCTTCTAATCCTTTTACCCCTCTTGGTTCCAGTGCTGCTACTTTTCCTGATTATCCTATACAACCCAGTGATTTTTTCAATCCCCATCCTCCGTCTTCAGGTCCCAGCAGCTGGAATCCAAACCCTAGCTATGTCAGTCCTCAAGAAGAGCGTTGTTTGTTCGCTCCTCCACCAGCACAGGGCCATACCGCCCAAAGTTCACACTCCAGCGACCGTCCCCGGTCTTCTACTATCTCTCGTCCCAACTACTCCGGGATATTCTCACTCTACCCCGATCCACACATCTCACCCCTCACCGTCCCCAACCTACTCACCACCCAACACTTCCTCGGCTACTTCAGCCTCACCGAGCAGCTCTGGACCCAGCTCAACAAGGAATACAATCACCTCGCCTGGACAACCGCCAACTCCCTACTGCCCCGCCGCGGGGCCAACGACAGCGAATGGCTAGAAACGCGAGAGAAGGTCGTCGGTACCGCTATGGTAGTCGTGTACATTGAGGTGGTCCATGCAGCCGACAAGAATCTGTGGGATCTGGTGGTGCAGAAGGCGCGGGCGTGGCTGGAGAGGGAGATTCCGCATCAGAGGATCCGGGAGAAGGTATTAAGCAAGTTGAGGGGGTTGCTCATTACCCCCTATGACGAAGGGGTTGGTAGAATCATTGATGAGGTGACCAGTATCTCTGCAGTTGAAGCTCAGCCCAAGGATGATCTTGCGACCCCTGGCGACGAGGGGCCCGATGCGGGGGTTGGTGAGGTGGAGGGTATTTCTCTTCTATCAGCGGGATCCGGGGACAGTGCAGGGATGCCGCAAGAGGGGCGAGGTAAGGGTGCTGAGGCGGGAGCGGGGACTGGTGCTGCGGTGAAGTACGTGGGAGAGGCGAAGGGGGAGAAAAAAAGACGCCGAGATTGAAGCGGGTGGGATGGGCGTTGAAGCGGTCTTGGGTGTTTCTCCTCCATCAGCGAGATCAGGTGGGGGTAATAGCGGTGCGGCAAGAGGAATATAATAAGAAGAAGAAGGAGACTGTGATTAAAATGGAAAAAGGGCGTAGAAGCCGTTTCTCATGGTCTGTACGGCGGTAATGACGGAGTTTTGTGTAGTGGTTGATATACTCGGCGATGGAGTTGGGGGGGGGGACCAACGAATATATTGTTGTGTTATATGCGTTGTAGCTAGTTTATCTACCTCTGATATAGTTTTATACCGAAATCATTAACATACCTACAGTCGAGTGACTAGAAGAAAGCGGAGATAATCTTCCTGACAAAGTCGGCCTAACCAATATATTTCAAGAGCCAGGGGAAGAAAAACCAGGGAAAGAACGACCTAGTAGAACGATAATCAGCAAGACCATTCCTTCCTATTCTATGACCTGGCAAATATATCGAAGGCACTAGGGAAAAGGGAAAAAAACTAGGGAAGGAACGACCCAGCAAAGTAGCTACCAGATCTGTGTTTACATAACTGCCCCTTCCCATCCCGTAAAAATCACCCAAACATGCTTCCTCAGGGAAGGAACGACCTAGGTAGAGTAGTTACCTTACAAAAGACTGCCCCTTCCTATACCGTTAAGATAACCCGCCCTATGCTTCCCTAAGAAAGGCACGATCTAGGTAGAGTAATTAGCAGATACGCGAGTTATATAGCCGTTCCTTCTTACTCTGTAATCTATTCCCCATATATACACACCAAAATACCTTAGTCTTCTTTACCACTAACACACACACACGCGCGCACACACACACACCACCTCACAAAACCAAACCATCTTATACAAGTTCATTCATTCACATTTCACAGACATCTACCTATTCCACTCCACCTCCACCTCTACAACCCCACCCACGATCCCCCCCAAACACACATAGCGACTCTCCCCCTTCCATCCCCGACCGTCCATTAATCGGTGTCGTGTGTAGTCCTGTGTCCCTGATCGATCGCCGGGGTATAAACGGTTGTATGACCTCATTTCCTTCCCTCTTCTTTCTCTCTTTCCCCTCTTCCTTTCTTTCTTATTTCCCCTCTCTTTCTTTCCTCTTTCCTTCTTTCCTCCTCTCTCCTCTCTCTCTCTCTCTCTCATTCTCGCACACAAAATAGCGACATCAACGTCAGTGTATCGACCTCGGACCGCCCACCGTAGCGACGGCGTGTATATATGTGTATCGTGTATCGACAACAAGCAAGTAAAAATAAGCGCAGTAATAAACGTGTATACCGTGTATGATGTAGATGGTGTGTGGTGAGACATGATAGTCTAAAAAATAAAAAAAGTATCCGTAAAAAAGGGAGCGGACGCCGCGCCCGCGCCGGCAAGTTTGTAGAGCGCTCGGCGCCGTCGTTTGTTTGGTTTGGTTTAGTTTCGTTTAGTTTGATTTGGTATGGTAAGGTTTGGTTTAGTAAGGTGATGTGACGTGATGTGTTGTTCCCCGCTCAATGTAAGTGAGTGCGGAGTGGTGATTAGATGCGCGGGGTATTTTGCACATGAAGGCTGTCGATTTCGCGATTTCGCGATGGTTATAAGTATCGTACCCGCAGCTGCCAGACAGCCAGACCCCTACGTGATAGCGACGTTGTGTGTATATATCGACACGACGCGTCGTGGGTATAAAATTAAGGGAGAGCAAAGACGGTGGTATGGTATGGCATGGTATATATCATACCCCCCACCCCACCCCCCCGCCTCACCTCGGATCCTGCTGGTGCAACTGCGCGTGCTCGAGCTGCTGCTGCTGTCTGCCCTGACTACTCACTATCTCTCCCGCGCGAATAAGCGCCGACACCGGATCAAGCGGGGCATTATCGTCGTCCGGGACCGTCGGATGCGGGTGTCTCAGCTGCAGCGGTATTGGCTGTGGCCGGTGCGGCGGGCGCGTGGGAGACAGGTAGCCGGTTCGCTGGCTGGCCTGGTTGATGGAGGAGTAGTCCATGGCGAGGATGCCTGGCTTTGTTAGTCTCGGTGTAGAGTGAGGTGGTTGTGGGAGCTCTGCGCGTAGACTCACCGGACTGGGAGTTGTACGAGATGGACGCGGGTAGCTGGGGGGAGAGCGAGGGGTGTCGGATCGGCGGGAGCGTGTCGAAGTGCTGCGCCTGGGCCTTGGAGGAGTTGTGCGAGAAGACGGGGTGCATGGGGAATGATGGCCTCTCACGTGATGGATCCAGGGGTATGCGAGGGGCGAAGTAGGTGCTCTGGCGCGGGTCGGCGGCCGTGGAGGACGAGGTAGATTGCTGCGTCGAGACGGTCGATTCGGATGTCAGTGATGGTGGGGAAAAAGAGCTAATCGACGACAGCGACGGGCGCGGCTGGTTGTGGAAGGCCTGCGCGAACGAGGTCGGCGTCTCGGGCGCATTCAGGATCCCGGACTGGTTCAGCTTCGGCTCGACCTGGCGATTGTACTCGTGAATTGGGAGGTTTGGTGGGCGGGTGTGATCCCTCCACGCGAGCGTCTGCAGGTTCGGGTTGATGACTGTGTCGCGATATCCCGGCAGCGCGGTGCTGGGCCCACCCGGTGACGTCTGGGCCTTGGTGCTTGGCGGCAGCGGGGCCTGCAGTGCCGTGTCGGCTGGGAACCAGGGCGCTGGGATAGGGCCGAGGGATGGGACGCGTGTCCTCGAGTCAAGTGAGGCTTCACGGCTCAGGCTGGATGGGGTGCTGCTTTTCGTGGTGGTGCTATTGCTGCTCGTATTCAGATTCTCGAGCTTTGGCCTCTTGGAGTTCTCATTAAGTGCTGTAACTGTCAGTTTTGGACCTTTGGGATCCGCTCTGGACATGACCCTACCCTCCTGATTGCTCTCTTGTAGCTGCAGCTGCTTGGCCTTGAACTCGATCAGATATTCCGAGTACGTCCTATAGCTCTCCGTGCGCCTGTATTCCGCCAGCTCGACCGTGTATTTCTCCTTCGCCGCAAACGCCTGCTGCTCGTAGGGCTCCTTCTCGCTCGGCGTCAGGTTCTGCCAGTTCTCTCCTACCAGCTTCGCGATCTCGGTGAAGGATAGCGGCCGGCCCTTCAGATCCTCGCGCATCTCTGTCGTCGTTGTTAGCGCCTGGAAATCGCAGAGGCATGGAGCGCCTTACTATTGGAGAAGATGACATATGCGGACGGCGGCCTCTCGGGTGCGTTCTCGTCCGGCTTGGGGTGCCTCCTGTATTTTCGTTTCCCGCTCGGCTGGGTCGACGCGTTTCCATCTTTGCCATCTGACCTCGGCGTCGCGCCCTTGTTGTCCTCGGACTGCTTGTCCTCCAGCGAGGGCGTGCCTCGCTTCGGTGATGCTAATGCTTGCGCATGGCTGATTCCTCTCGTCGCTGCGATCTTCCTCTGGAGTTTCTGCGGAAAAAAAAGTCAGCATGGGCATCTCAAGTTTCGAGGAAGGGTCGCGCGCACCCTCCTGTGGCCAAGTTTCACGCCGAGGACGTCGCTGCGGAGAAGTTAGCATCCAGTCCCGTAAGTTCCGCCGTGAGATGCCAGTATTTGGGCGGCGCAGCAGCACACGTACAAGTCCGGCTCCGTGATGTCAAGGATGGTGTCCCATGTGTCGAAACCCTGGTCGAGGAAGCTATCAAGATACTGGGTAAGGCCGAGCTCATCGAAGATGTCCGCCAAGTCAGTCATACAGTAGTGCTATGTCTGGCCAACACGTCCAGAGTATGCCGTGAGGAGAGAGGGGCTTTATCTATTGGGCCCGCTTGGAGGCCTGTATTCGCGCAACGGCAAATCGATCATCGGTTCGCGCCAGGTTCGGCGGTGTTTTTCGTTGCGCTGCGATGGGCAGTGGCGGGTTTCGAGCGGCTTCTTAGAGATGTATATGTAGTTTCGAGGGGACCGCGGGGGACCTGGTGATCTGAGATGCCGAGGAAGGATAAGACCGTGGGGGGGGGTGTATTTCTCTGGGTGGTGGTGTGTCGTGTCGTGTGTCGTGGTTGCTGCCGTCGTCGGTGGCGTGTCTCGACAACTTTTTGCGGGCTGAGAGGAGGTGTAGTTCGGTCGATCGAGGATTGCGGATAGAGAGAGACGTGTAAATGGAGACAAAGGAGGAGAACCGGTCAGGATAAAAAAGGGAATTGAAGAGAAAGGCGACTTCTTTGCTTGTGCCTGTATGTGTACGTATAAAAAGGACTTCGTTGAATGAGGGAAGATCTATATAACTTGTTGCCGGGGGGTAAAAGGTAGGGGAGGGGAAGGGGAGGGGGGGGGGGAGGGATCAATATGAAAAGAGGAAAGAATAAACAAATCCGAGGTGGGTAGAGTTGGAGGTGTGGTAGTAGTAGGTAGTGGTGGAGATGGAAAAAAGGCGGAGGGGGAGGGATGATCAGATACGGGCTAGGCGAATTGGCGACAATTGACGAAAGACGTGAGTCGAAAGTATGGATCAAATGGATCAAATGGAGCACAAATGGAGCAAAAGAAGCACCGATGGATTTTGAGTTACAGAGTACGACAACTATACCTACAATAGCATTAGTTTAGTATTTTAGTAGTACTATAGTTACTCTACCGTAGTTATACCAGAGGGATGTATTTCGCTGTAGAGAGGGCTAGAGGGCTAACTAGAGGGGATAAAGGAACTAGAGGGACTAGAGGGATTAGATGACTAGAGGGCTAAAGGACTAGACGATCATAGCGGAGATCCATCAATCGGGAAGGGTGGGAGGGGGAGGGGGAAAGGAAGAAACGGTGGCGGTATAGTGGATAAGGGTGGTAAAGATGGTGGTAGCAGCGGTGGAGTCGGAGAGAGTAGTGCAGTTTCTCGTAGCGGAGACACGGTTGTTGGTGGCAGATTAGGTGAGAAGTGGAGAGCGTAGAAGACGTAAAAGAACAAAGGACAACCAGAGTGGCAAACGGGGAGAAAGAGGGGGAAGGTTTAGGAGGAAGGAAGGAAGGGAAGGAAGGGTCTTGTACTCGTAGTAGCGGGATGAGGAGTAGGGTGAAGAGAATGGGTATGAGTAGAGAGAGTAGGGAGTAGAGATAATAGAGTATAGAGTAGGTTAGAGTAGTTGAGTTAGTTAGTCGCGTATAGTTGCGTATAGTTGAGTATAGGTGGGATATGTATTTTAGTGGCTGGTAAAGAGTTAGTAGGGGTGTTAGTATAGGAGCTGAGGAAGGTGATGGTCGAGTTGGTAGGAGCGGTGGTAGGAGCGGTATGAGCGGTAGGAGCGGTATAAGTGACGGAGGTGGCCGACAGGTGGTATTACTGTGGTCTTCCTTTCCAGAGCCAAATTAAGTAAGTAAGTACCGCCCTCATGGTAGAAATCCAGTACAGCAGTCTCTAATACCGGTTAAAGTTGTGGTGGAGAGGAGAGTAGTGGTAGAGAGAGAGGCACAGCATCATCATCGTACACTATCATAGCCACAGCCAACAGCCACATGTATGTACAAGCTAGTGTGCCCGCCCACACAGTTGTGGTGGTGGTGGTGGATATGTGGGAATGTGAGGATGCGAAATGCCAATATTCGATGGGATGGATGGGCAAATGCGGATCGGAGGGGAGGGGAGGGGGAGGGGAGGGGAGGGGTGGGAAAGGCTGGGTGGGTGGGAAAGAGTGGGAAAGGGTGGGAAAGTTGTGGTGGGAAAGGTATGTGGAAGCGGTGGAAGGGGGGGCATGACGGAATGATGCGCGGTAAGATGGTAAGGTGGTAATAGCGGTATATCGGTATAGCGGTATACTTCTAGGGTGATACTTCCTTCTAGGGTGGATGGTAGTGCGGTAGATAAGTTGCGGTAGTGTGGTAAGGGTCGAAATGCGGTAATGTGGGTGGACGGACGGGACATACGTACGTGGGAGAATCAAGGGGAGGAGAGGGATGTGTAAATCTGGGCGTCGGGGATTTTTGGGGAAGGAAGGGGGAGAGGTGGGTAGAGTCATGGTACTGTACATCTACTTGCCGGGTACATAAACCTCTCCCATCTCTCATCCACCACCACCACATAACCATGCCCACAGCCACAGCCCGGTACAGCCCCTTCGTCAGGTCGTTGGTTCACCATCCAGACAAAATCAAACCAGAACAAATCAGTCAGTCGGAAATCAGCACCAATTCTCGGCGCATGTCTTTGCGGCTATCCCTTGGCGCGTCTTGGCGGCTGCGTGTGTCATGTCATGGGTGCTTGCTTCGCTGTAGAACGAGTTACAGTATAATCCTAGTACGGTAAGCAAACGGCAGTAGAACCAGCCAGCCAGCCACCTCAGCCAGTGGTAAACGCGTGTACACAAGACATCCCCCTCTCCCTCCACATCCCCCATTTTATTCCCGCTCGTAACCCCCAATTCCCATATCCCGATCCCGATCTCACCTCCCCCAATCCTCCCAGCAATCCCCGATTACCCCAGCCAGCAGTTCCCGTGTTCGCCGAGGGGGAGAGGACCTGGGCTACTACTGCCTGCTAACTGTTACTGTCACTGTCCTACAAACACTGTTGTACACCCAGTCCAGCCCCTTCCAGTTCCCCCCCCCAGTGTGAGTCGTTCATGCACACACCTCGTCTTCCCCGTCCTCGTGCTCCCCCACGAGACAACCACGAACAACCGACCGACCTCCGCACCCACGATCCTACCTGCCTACCTGCCGTGTCCAACACGAGCCCGCCACGGCCCCCGCCATTGAAACCTCCCCAATCCCGCGCACAATCCCGCGCACAATCCCGTCCGTAGCTGACACCGAGCACCCGTTAGGTCAGAGTAGCTACCCGTGCTGTACGCCGTGTGTCACCCCAAGCTGCAGGGCTGCACTGCACTGCACTGCACCACAATCCCACGGCTGCACCGATGGCTGGGTTGGGTTGCTGTGGGTGCTGTGGTGGTGGTGGTGGACCTGCTGCTGTGCGACTGCGCTGCTGCATCGGCACCGCCGACGGCGTGTGTTGTGTGCACCGACGGTGCATGGGGTGGGATGTGCCGTGGTGGTGGGTGCAGTATCGGTGTGGCACGTAGCCTGGGCTCGGGGATGGGAGGGGGGTACGATGGGTTGGTTTGGTTTGGTTATCATGCCGGGTTGCGGAGGGAGACACATGATGCCGGGTTACGGAGCGACTACGTTGGATGGAGAGCATGCCGGGTTGCGGAGCGCGTACACCAGACAGGACATCATGCCGGGTTACGGAGTCGTGGCGTACTGTTCCTCGGGGCGGGGTTCCTCGGGGCGGGGTGTTTAAGTCGCTCACTCTACTTAACAGCTCGCTGCTAATCAATCCACTCACTGACTGATAGCTAAAAGTCGCTCATAGCTATGGGTACAGTACAGTACATGACATGTGCCTCACACTGACATGATATGATGAGATGAGAGACAGGAAGGCAGAGGCAGCTCCGAATGGTAAGGTGACGTGCCACGACAGGAAAGGGGGGATGAAGGATTGAGGAGGCAGCAGGATGCAATGCACCAGCAGGCAGGCAGGCAGACAGGTCTGGTGCAGCTCCGAGAGACTGGCGTGGAGATGGTGGTGGTGGTGGTGGTGGTGATAGTGGAGGATGGGGCATGACAGAATATATGCGTGCCTGTCTGTATACAGAATACAGTGTATACGTATACGTATATACGGCGAATACAGCATATACGGCACGTACGATATTTTCACTCTGTTCTGTCTTTCACAATGGACAATCCCCCTTCCTCACATGTATGTCATGCTATACACACTCATATTCCACTTACCCAATACTCACTCCACCACATTAGCACAGCACCCCCGTCAATCCATCCTCCCAGCACCTCCTCACAGCCACAGGGCTACTATACGTACCCCCCTCCCCCTCCCCATCCACACCCCCATCACATCAACATGGGAAACTCAACCCAGACCCCCCTTCCCCATCCACATCCCCATCCCATCAACATCGATAGTCTCCCCCCATTAAGCTTCCCACCAAGCCCCCCCAAGCCCCCCCAAGCCCCCCCACGGCACAATCCCATCCCCCCATCCACCATCCACCATCCGCATATCTCCCATCTCCCATCCCATCCCACACTCTCCCATCCCGCCACCGCAAGCCTGCATCACCACCCAACCCACCGTATCCCTCGCCGGTCCCCGCACATGTCTCACGCCAGCTCGCACCACGCCGGCGCGCTAACCCGAGGTGATGGATCCGTGGTGCTGCTGGTTGTGCGGTGCACCAACGGCGGAGACGGGGGTACGGCGTACGGCGTATGGCGTATGGCGTATGGGCTTGGCGCTGGGATGTCTTGGGTGTTGTTGGTGTTGTGCGTTGTGCGTGCTGGTGGGAGAGAGGCTGATGGAGGCTGAGATGTTGGCATGGGATGAGACGGAAGGGATTGCTCACACCGCTCGTGGGGGAGAGGGACGGCAGTTGAGGGCATGCGTGGGAGAGGTTGGGGTATCTCATAGCTGTGCCGCAGCTCCTGCTATTTCCATCCCTTCCTGTGTATGCCACAGTTACACAACGTCTTCAGCCGCCACGCCACGCCGCCACCTTTCAAAAAAATGACCTGTAGTCCCACAGATTCGGTAACTCCTTCCTATCCCATCTCCATCTCCATATCCACCACCCCATCTCCCACCTCACCTCTCACACACCCAAATCCTGCTTACATAACCCACCTACACCCTACACACACACCCCGGTTCCCAACTCCCGATTACGCTAAGCCCATAAATATCACTAGCGCTGAACTATCTCACTATCTCCCATCTCCACCCCATGTAGCATCTTCTCCGAGGGATCAAGAGAGGGAGCTCTTATCAGCCGCCACCACAGCTCTACATACACCAGCCAGCCAGCCTTACGGACGTACGTACTGTAGTGAACCCTGACGGACGACTAGACAAAACCCACCCATTCATACCATCCATACTACCCTGCTTGTGACAGCGCCACCGCCGCCACCGCCGCCACCTCCGTCGTTGCTCGTATCGCATCGTATCGTATCGGATTGGATTGGATTAGGAGCGAGAGAGCGAGGGCTGTTAAGAGGGACCTGGCTTTGTGGATATCAAGTTTTTTCTTTTTCTTCTTGCTTTCTCTATTTTTATACCTGGAAGGAAAACTTTGGGGGGGGTTTTTTTTGGCTTGTGCCGACGCCGCCGCTTGTTATTACGGGACTGGGAAAGAGAGAAAGGGAGAAAGGGAAAGGCAAAAAGGGGAAAGGGAGAAAGGGAAAGAGAGAAAGGAAGAAAGGGAAAAAAGGAGAAGAGATGGCGGACGCCGGGAAAGATCCTATCAATGATGAGGCGAAGAGGGATGCTGCTGCGAGTATAGCTAAGGTGAGCCCTTCTCCCCTCTCCCCCCTTCTAACTCTTCCTCCCCCATCATCACCCTCATTCATCAAACACCTGCCTCCTCTCTCTACCCCCCTTCATCTATCTACCCAAGACTTCCATCTGAGTCAAACCTCCCCCCCTTCCCTCGCCAGCACCCCCCCCACCTCCTCTCCTCGGTTCGGTCACCTCGGCTCGGCCTCCCTCCTCTTACTTCCTCCTCCCTCCTCTACTTCCTCCTACCTACCTACCCCACCACACCTCCCCGAAATTCCCGAATACCCGGATACGAACCTTTAAAAACCACGTGCTCACATATAGACTTTTTTTTCAAACTAGGCTTTCCAAGATGTTCAGGCGTAAGTCACCTTTCGTTCCGGACCCCGAGGGGGATCCACTTGGGTGTTTTGGTGTGTTGGTGGTGTGGGAGGTGGTACCGAGGGGGTGGTTACTAGCTTGGGGAGGGTGTTAGGGGGGGGGCTAGGGGGAGCTAGGCGATTTGCGGCGGGGATGTGGGATGCCGAAGTCGGGGTTGGGGTGGTATGGGCGGAGTTGGGGTTGGGGGTTTGAGATGGGAGTAAGATGGAGAATGGGATGTGCTGACGAGATTACAGCGGCGAGGAAGCAGCGAGACAGGCGGAGGAGAGGTTAAGCAGGTTAGAAGCCAAGATTGAGGAACTGCTTGCTAGTGCTGAGGCGGGGATTGAAGGGAAGGAGGGGTTGGGAGAGGAGATGGGGAGGGTGGTGGAAGAGTTGAGGGGGTTGGAGGGGGGGAAGGAGGAGAAATCGTGATGTCTGGGATGGAAGGGGGATTATTGGTTATGGGGATTGCAGTGTGGATGGGGGGAATAAGAAGTCATCAACAACTTCTCTGAGGATATCACATTCATGGAAATAACGACTGAGAGATGTAGACATTCGCTGGGATAGTAAGGTGGTCTGACTAGGAGAGACTCTACGCAGGAGTTTCTCCTGCTCTGACTACTATAGTATTCTAGCGAACGCCTGCGTCTGTCTCGCGCACAACTGGGATGGTAGTCGCTGAAAAAGGTTCTATAGCGCTGCCCTAATCTTAGCTCTGAAGCCGAAGATTGGGATTGGGATTGGAATACCCCTTGACAAACTCTACACCACCACTGCGCCAATCTAAGCCTGCCAGATGACAATCCTTCCATCCACACCACTCGCTGCACACATGTATTAGCCCACATCCTCCACACACCCATCAAACGGTCACAACAAAGAAAGGACTCAAACTCACTCGAAAACTTCCTCACCACCCCCCCTTCCCCTTCATAGCTCCTAACCGTACTAATAGTATTCTGATGCACCGTCCCCAACACCGTATCATCCTTCGCCTTCCCCTTCAAATCCATCTGCCTAAACATATTCAGCGCGCTCTCCTCCCTCTCCGCTCCCCTCCCCGCCCCCTTCTCCTCCAGCGACCCCGCAATCGCCCACCCCTGTTCTCCGCCTTGGAAGCGGTACGCCTGGCAGTCGTGGCCCGCGGCGATGATCTCGGCTTCGTTGGTCCAGATCAAGCTCATGAAGGGGAGGAGTTGCGTGCTGACGCTTATTACGGCGCGGGGGGGGGCGTCGGCACCGTTGGGGTACACGACTGTGATGCTGCTGTCGTGGGCGGCGAAGGCGAGGGCGTCTCCTGATGGGGAGAAAGCAGTGGCGTGGACCCAGCCAGCGGAGTTGTTAAGGTACTCTCCACACACGGTGTTAAACGGCAATCGCTCCCCCCACACCCCCGGCTCAGGACGCTCATCAACGCCCTTAATGAAACTGGAGAACACGCGCGCGTGGGCATCGGTGGAGCCGGCGGCGAGGAGGACGGAGTTGGGGTGCCAGGCGACGGTGGTGATGGTGCTGCGGATGGGCTTCTTGATATGCTTGGATACCCACCAGTCGTTCTCCTCTTCGAAGTAGCAGACGGCTATGACGCGGGCGCCGGAGCCGACGGCGAATTTCGTTTCGGAGGGGGACCAGCGAACAAAGGTCGCGGCGCGGTTGATGCGGAGGAGGACGAGGGTGGGCTTGTAGCCGTCGGGGGTGGGCTCCCAGACGAGGGCGTTGCGGTCTGGGGGGGTGTTAGTGGGGGTTTGGGGGGAAGGTGGGGGGGTGTGTATGTACCTTGAGAGCAGGTGACGATTCTGCCGCTCTTGGGAGCAATGTCCACGCTCGTGACGAGCTTGTCATGGCCCTTCAATTCATCCTTGAGCTTGAATGCATTTCCAACTCTGCCGTACAGATCAACCGTCGAGTCGCGGGCAACAGCCAACGTCTTGCGATCCGCCGAGAACGAGTGGTCCGCAATGGGATGGTGGAACAGGTGATGAACTTCTGGAGCTGCCATGGTGAATTGTAGTTATAATTGAGCGATAGGAGGATCTCTCTACTACCACTTTCTTCGAATGTGCTGACGTTGTATGTGTTTTGGTGAGGGTGAGGGGCACGGTGACGACGTCTCGGTTGACAAGGTCGAGATGTGGGGTGGGCCTGGGGGACTAAGGAATAAGCCGCAACATTCGAAGTCTTGGCATTGGAGATTCAAGCACAAGATCACGACTGGAAAAATAATCCAAGCTGCACACTCTCTCTGACGCGACCAACCCTCCCCCCAACGTGCAAAATCGCACAATCCGCCAAATCTATTAGCGCCAGCGACGACAGCACAGGTGTTTTGCGCGAGAGACAGAAGCAATGCCTCCCAAAGCGCAGCCCCCCGCGCAAGTAGCCGGCAAGGCAGCTTCGACTTACCCCCCCAACCAAACGTGCGTGCGCTCCCTAGGTGCGAGGTATGTGGGATGAAGACTGACGATGGGCAGATTATACATCACAAACCTTCCGTCCTCGAAGATCCAGAAATACGACCTCCGCTTATCGCTCTACACACTCTTCTCCACCTACGGCCCTGTCCTCGATGTCGTCGCCATGAAGACTATGAAGATGAGAGGGCAGGCGCATGTTGTTTTCCGTGATGCGCAGACGGCTACGCAGGCTATGCGCGCGCTGAAGGGGTTTGAGTTCTTTGGTTACGAGTTGGTTAGTCGCCCCTGTGTTTCTGGTTGTGTGATTTGAAAGCTCACAAATGGATAGGAAATACAATATGCTAAGTCGAAATCGGATACGATCGCGAAGCTAGACGGAACGTTCCACAAGCCGGCTGCTGCGGCGGGCGAGGTCACGGCGACAGAACTACAGCAGAGTATCTTTAATGCCCCGCCGTCGGCAGCGTTTATGGCTGGGGGTGGAGCGCCGGGCACAGCTGGGGCAGCGGCGTTATTGAAGCCGCCGCCGGCGCTGGGGAGGGATACGGCGATGGAGGATGCGAGGAGTCCTACAACGAGTGTTGCGGGTGAGAAGCGGAAGAGGGACGAGGAGGAAGAGGAGGAGGAGGAGAGTGGGAGCGATGTGGCTATGGAGGAGGATAGCGATGATGATTAGGGGGGTTATCTTCATATATGCATGTATTGCAAGGCGTTTAGGGGGGCGAAGTGGGAATTCTATGGGGTATTGAGACGGGGTATTTGTCTCTGATCTAGACCAGGTCCGTTTGGACTGAAAGGAGGTAATCAAACAACACTGTGAACCTCCATCTCATTGTACTCGCATACAACTTTGCACTGTGACTCGAGACAATAATTAGGACGTATTACTGAATAAATCAATACACTTCCTACCTATTTATAATTCTACCTATCTATCGTCCTTCTCCCTGCCAAGACCGACACTTTTGTGAATTAGCGGAACTACATATTTCCGCCTCCTGCATTGTTGATCCGTGGCCTTGCTGTCTCCCCCGTCTTTTTGCGAGTATCCACAAAACCGGATAACCTGTAGCCCCAGACGCAAAGGCAAGGGGTTCGTTCCAATCTTCTCATCCTGCGCACACGACATCCCCACGATGCTCGCACGACGCCAATGAATGTTCTCGACCCATTCAACCTCCGCCGCTCCCCCGCCTTTGCCATCCTCAGAGGAGCAACCGCACAAACCGCCGCGAACATCACACGCCGCGCCATAGCAGCCAGCGCGACCGCATCACTTCTTCAATCGGGCAGGCGCATCGCAGAGGACATGGCGTTCTCGATACCCAAAAATGTGCCGGCGTTTACGGACCCCCAGAGGGAATTGGAGAATAGGGCTTGGGGCTCGTCAGGGGTGACGGCTAGGTCGTCGGCTGCGGGCCAGGGAAGCGGAATGCAGGATCGTCTTGGAGGCTACTTTGAGAGGAATAAGGATTACTTTGATCAGGGAAGGCAGCTGCCGCTCTACAAGGATAAGCCGTACTCGTCGTCGCGCAGGCGGCGGCCGCTGTGGAAATACAAGCGAGCTTTTGCCCTTATGGGACTGTTTGTCATGTTTGTACTATACCTATTTGGCGTCTGGGGGAACGATGAGGAGAAGAAGACAGTGAAGAAGAAGGGCAAGGAAGGGTGGGGATGGCTGCAGAGCGCGGACAAGAAGGTGGATTGGCCGGAGAGACAGCAGAGGGTGGTGGAGGCGTTCACGCTGAGCTGGGACGCGTATGAGCGGTATGCGTGGGGCTATGACGAGTTCCACCCCGTGTCGAAGAAGGGGAAGCAGATGACGCCGAATGGAATGGGGTGGATTATTGTGGATGCGTTGGATACGCTGATGCTGATGAATTTGACGAGTCGGTTGACGACGGCGAGGAAGTGGATTGGCACGAAGCTGGATTATGATCAGGATCAGGAGGTTAATACTTTTGAGACGACGATACGCATGATTGGTGGGTTGCTGTCGGCGCACTACTTGTCGACGGAGTTTCCAGAGATGGCGCCCATCTCGGACGATGACCCGGGGACTCCTGGGGAGGACCTTTACCTCGAGAAGGCGAAGGACTTGGCGGATAGGGTCATCGGGGCCTTCGAATCCGATTCTGGCGTCCCCTACGCTAGCGTCAACCTAAAAACCATGAAGGGCGTCCCTTCACACGCCGACGGCGGCGCCTCCTCCACCGCCGAAGCCGCCACGCTACAGCTCGAATTCAAGTACCTCTCCAAGCTCACCGGCGAGACATTCTACTGGGAGAAAGCTGAGAAGGTAATACAAGTAATCGACGACAACGGCATGGAGGACGGCCTCGTCCCCATCTTCCTGTACGCGCCCACGGGCGAGTTCCGCGGCGACAACATCCGTCTCGGCAGCCGTGGCGACTCCTACTACGAGTACCTCATCAAGCAGTACCTCCAAACCTCCAAGCAGGAGCCCGTCTACGAGGAGATGTGGGACCAGGCCATCGCAGGCGTCCGCAAGCATCTCATCACGTACTCCACGCCCTCTCAGTTCACCGTCCTCGGCGAGCGCCAGAACGGGCTTAAGGGCGCGCTGACGGGGAAGATGGATCACCTGCTGTGTTTCCTCCCCGGGACCATCGCGCTAGGAGCCACGGGCGGGATTTCGGAAGCGGAAGCTCGTCGTGCGGGATCCTGGGGCGCGAAGCAGGATGAGGATATGAAGTTGGCGCGCGAGCTGATGCATACGTGCTGGGGCATGTACCAGGTGATGGCTACTGGGTTAGCAGCTGAGATTACGCATTTCAACCTCGATTCGCCGCCCTTGCCTGCGTCGGCGCCGCACAAGGCACCGAAGACGTTTGATCCGGCGCCGGAGGCGGAGTGGCGCAAGGACTTTGTGGTGAAGCCGAATGATCGGCATAATCTGCAGCGACCGGAGACGGTCGAGAGTCTGTTCTACATGTGGCGCATTACGGGGGATGAGATGTATAGGGAGTGGGGGTGGGAAATGTTCAAGTCGTTTATGAATCATACGGCTGTGGAGCTGGGGGGAGGGTTTACGTCGTTGAGGAACGCGGATGTGGTGCCGCCCGAGATGGCGGATAATATGGAGAGTTTCTGGCTGGTGAGTCTTCGCGCAATGTGTGGTTTGATGTGTATAGATACTAACATAAGACAGGCTGAGACCCTGAAATACTTCTATCTCCTCTTCGGACCCAACGACGTGTGGCCACTCGACAAGATCGTCATCAACACGGAGGCGCACGCGTTCCCGCGCTTCCAGATGGGGAAGCTGTTCAAGACGGGGTGGCAGCGGAAGCCGAGGGGGAAGGATGGGAATATTGTGAGGGATGCTGTGGTGGAGGCGGCGGCGTCGAAGGGGGCGTAGGGGGGAGAAAAGTATTTGTAGGGTGTAGTATATAGGATAATATTGATGAGTTGGCTTGGTTGAGCTCATTAATTGGGATGTTGATGCTGTGTTTGTCGTGCCCATTCTGTTGACTGTCCTGTTGTCCCTTCACATCTCACGTCGCCGTCATATGCTTCCGATGCACATGCGATACCGGGCTCTCACTTCACTCCCTCCTAGATCGCACCCTCCCCCCTTAAAACTAAGCGTATCCCATTCCAGCCGTCCCTGCATCCACGATAACCTTACTACCAACTACCATACCCCGATGTCTTCACAAAACACCCTCACCACACCCTCACCACGCATCTCCACGGACGATCCATCACACTGTTATAAACGACTTACGTACATCCAACTCCCCCTGCAAGCATAACCCATGAGATCCACTCCAATCAGATAACCGCTAACACTTGCCAGATTAACCCCCACCCCGGCCGATATAGCCGTCCTCCGCTCCTTCGCAGCCATCACAGAAGCCGGCGCCTGCCGCTCGCCGAAGAAGGGACGATGGATGGGGGTGGTGGTTGGCGTGGTGGTGGTTTTACTAGTTTTAGTAGCCATTTTAGCAGATGCACCACCAGCCATTTGCGGGTGCTTAGCAGCCACTTACAGCCTTACCAGCCACGCCTAGAAAATTTATTAGATTTATTAGCCACTTAGAAGCCGTTGCACACCTATCAACTGGTCCACTCTGGCAGCTATCAGCAACTTATTACCCCGCCAGCCATCAGAGCCCCTCACTCAGACCGTCAACAGCCAGGAAATGCGACGGAAAGGGCCATTTATCTCTCCCCAACTAACCACACATACGCCAATTAGCTGGCCGCCATGGGCTCAACCCTGCATCAGACCTAGATCTGACCCTGATATCAGATAGATCTTTACCTACTCCAGTTAAGTATTCTTTCCTGCAGGTGCCCGCGGAAGTGTGTTTGTTGTTTAGTGCACGCCCTTTCGGAGTTCCACCCCATTTTTATTTATCATCCGAACCACACCACAACCTCCAATTGACCCCGCAATCAACGATACACACTACGCTGCAAACTATGCTATCTAAGGTCTACAAGCGTGGGATCTAGAGGCCGGGAGATACCATAAGACATGCCACGCGAGGAGGGGCTCATCCAATCCAATCTGCTGCCGAGTCATAAGTAGGTGCCAGTGGAACGACATCTCGTCTTTCCTTTCTTCTTCTTCTCGTCTTCTTCGATTTCCTCTCTTCCCCTCTTGCGCTGCTGTGCTTGACAACCTCCAATCCCCATCTAAGACACAGGAAGAGCTCCAAGACAAGCTTTAATAGCTTCAAAAAGCTTCACACCCACCACCACCACCCATAATGCACGCCCCAACCTCTCTCTTCCTCCTCTCCCTCCTCCCCTTCGCCCTCGCCGCCGACACCACCCTAGGCATCTACGTCTTTCACCGCCACGGCGACCGCACCTCCAAAGCCTGGACACCCACCCACCTCACCGACCTAGGCTACACCCAAGTCCACGCCGCCGGGTCCTACTTCCGCACCAAATACATCACCGATGCCACCACAGGCATCTCGGGTATCGCGCCCTCCCTAGTCAACCTCGCCCAGCTCGACGTCGAGGCCCCCGTCGACACCGTCCTCCAAGTCTCCGCACAGGGCTTCACCCAAGGTCTCTACCCCCCCGTCGGCCCGACGCTTAACACCCAGACCCTCGCCAACGGCACGAAGATCGAAGCCCCCCTAGACGGCTACCAGCTCATCCCCGTCAACCTCGTCACCTCGGCCTCCAAACCCACCGCCGACTCCGAGAACTCCCCCTGGCTCCAAGGCGCCAGCGGCTGCCCCGCCGCCCTGACCTCCTCAAACGAGTACCTCACCTCCGCCGAGTTCGTCGCGCTCGACAAGAAGACTCGCGCTTTCTACGCCGCGCTCGCCCCCGTCGTCGCTAGCACGTTCGACGCCGACTACCTCACCTTCAAGAACGCATACTCCATCTATGACTACATTAACGTCGCTACCATCAACAACGCCACCATCCCCTCTTCTAACCTCCTCACCAAGGAGGTCCTAAGCCAACTCCGCACCCTAGCCGACGCCCACGAATTCGGCCTCGCCTTCAACGCCTCCTCCCCCATCCGCGCCATCAGCGGCGCTACCCTCGCGGCACAGGTGCTGGAGCACCTCAACGCCACGATCGCATCGAAGGGGAAGAAGAAGCTCGGGATCCAATTCGGCGCCTACGGAACCTTCCTCTCCTTCTTCGGCCTGGCTCAGCTACCGGCTGCGAACAACGATTTCACCGGCGTCGTGGATTATGCTTCTTCCATGACCTTTGAGATGTTCACTTCCAAGACTGTTGCTGCGGGCTCCTTCCCGGCGGAGGAGGATATCAGCGTTCGCTTCATGGCGAGCAATGGATCGGCTGCGTATGTTGGGCAGACAGCCTACCCGCTGTTTGGACAGAAGGAGACCGTCCTCCCTTACAAGACCTTCGTGAGCGAGATGGGCAAATTCGCTATTGGTGACCAGGAGACTTGGTGCAAGTCCTGCGGCAGGACCGATGGGGCCTGCGCGGAGTTCTCTGCCTCCTCGTCGTCGACCGATGCCGGTGCGGGTGCCTCGTCGAGCGATGGGAAGAGTGGAAGCGGTGGACCGATTTCTCTGCCTGTTGCGGGAGTCATTGGAGCGCTGGTTACGTTGGCTGTTGTCCTTGGGCTGCAGGCGCTGGTGATGGTTGCGGGTGGGTTGAGGGTGGTTAGTAAGAAGAGGCTTGGTGGGAGTGGTGGAGGTGGTGGTGGTGGGGAGACGAGCCAGGTGAAGGTTTAAGTGGTGGTTGTTGTGTTGTTTAAAAGGGGTGTGGGAGAGAGATTTAATTAAATATATTGTCATATTGAGTTTGATGCTGGATATTACTTGACGTGCGCTGTTTCAATGCTTGTAAGATGGATGATTGTGAATTACCCGGCCCCAATATCGGGAACAGACAGCTAGACTATCGCTATTTCCCTCGTTCTTACCTTTGTTTTGTTAGATGATTGCTCTTTCCCTCCACAGGCGGCTTGGTCGTTCTATTGTTTACTAGCCGTTCCTTCCCTTTCTTCTAGTTGAGGTAGCTGGTCGTTCTTTCCCTCATTAATAGATGGGTCGTTCTTTCCCTATGTTGTAAAGCGCGCTTTCCCTCAGCAGCTGATCGTTCTTTCCCTCGTAGCTTGCCTTTGTTAGCTGGTCGTTCTTTCCTTCGTTAAGTAGCCGACCGTTTCTTCCATCGTTGGCTTGACTGTTCTTTCCCTTTTTAACTTGTTGCTGGTTCCCTCTGTGAGCGATTACTCTTTCCTCCAGTAGCTAGCCGTTCTTCCGTTCTTCCCTCGTTGGCCATACATGGTTGCTCCTTCCGTCGTTAGTGGATGGTAATTCTTTCCCTTGTTAGCTAATCGTTCCTTCCTTCGTCAGTAAATGGTCGTTCCTTCCCTCGTCAGCTAGTGATTCTTTCCGTCGGCAGATAGCCAGTTGCTCCTTCCCTGACCAGCCTATCAGTCCAGTCATCGTTCCTTCCGTTATTAACCATCGCCAGTTTCTCGTGCCTTCCCTCCCATTTAGCGAATCGTTCCTTCCCTGCCATCCTAGACCTACGAAACGGGTGTACTGGCCGTTCTCTTCGCCTTACGTAAGTTGTCAGCCTAGCTGGTTTGCTATGTACGACGGCATTGCCCATCACTAGCCTTGGAGTGGGATGGATGAAGTGATACGGTAGGAGGGGTCTGTCAACACAACACGTCAACCGTGACAGTTGTCCCCCAGGCAGCCAGACACCCAGACGTGTGACATGAGTGAGATGGAATGCCTTGCACTCCATGTGCGACTGACTGATCTGAGCGCAGAGTCCAGCATCTCAACCGTTGCGGGAGAAAACGGCTGAGGCTGCGTTGGCGCAGATGTAGATGCAAGTAGTAATGTAATGTGTAGTGCAGCAGTAAGGGGGAGGAGCAAGGCTGCCAGGCTGCCATATGCAGGTTCATGGACCTCAACGGGGGAAGAAGAAAGCAGAGGGCTGTCTATCACTCCTGTCTCTCTGTCTCGGTCGATCGATTGATGGGTGCCTGGGGATTGATTAATCACACTGTCTGCTGTCCTCCTTGTATCACTCCCCTCCATTCCTAGCTGCTGGCTTCACCACACTCCATCTAACCCGGACAACACTCCGCTCCATGCTGTCCTGTACTGGACCTCTTTTGCCTCGCCCTTACATCACCACCCCACCACTCACCACTGCGATCATGTCTCCACATCCCCCTCCCCCTTCCCCTCTCTTTAAACTTGCTTTTCTCCCGTTTCACCAACCACCCCCCCATAGCCTTCTTCCACCGCCCTTCTCGAAGCCGTGAGTGCCGCGTTAGCGTAAGATGAGGCGGACTGGGTGGGGAATAGGCGGGGTTTTGGGGGTTGGTGGTGGTGGTGGTGGTGAGCCTTGGGGCTGGGGCGTGCGGCTGGAGTGGAGGGGTAGGGGGGGTAAGGTGGCTGTGCGGGGATTGTTTGTGTGAGGACGGTTGTGGTTGTGGTGGTTGGAAATCGGGTGTGGAAGTGGCTGGTGGAGATGTGGTGGTTGAAAGAGTGGTAAGGTCGTGAGATGGGAAAGTTGGTAGGGATAGTTAGTGGGATTGCTGCCTGGATGAGGGGATAAGAGTCGAGAGAGTTGTTGTTGAGGTCGAAGTGGGAGGGAGAGTGAGAGATGTGCGATGGATGGAAAGAGTACATCGGACTGCACTGTAATTGTATGGCGCAGCAAGTACCATACAACCAAATAATCATGATCTCCAAGTAGCGCCTGTCAGTGTGGGTGGTGTACTGTCAAACGTCAAACCCACGGCCCGGCGACGGCCCTGACATGACTCGCACCAAGACAATGATGTGATGTTTCACTGAAACGTAAAAAGGGCTGACTGACTCTAATCCACAATGCAGTGTCCACAATCCAATCCACACCACACTGCGACCGACGGCATCGCGGGACCAGGAACAAGGGACAAAGGGGACCATTGAGCCCTGAACCACGAAAACCGCGAACCACGAAACAACAAACCATCGAACCCTCGTCGTCGAGCAACAACAACACATGGAGAGGCACATATGGGATAGCATATCTAGCATCCCCGCAGCGCATCTGCACCTGCATCAACACCTCCTCCTCTCCTGCACGTCCACCTGCACCGCCTCTAACGAGGCTTGATCATCGGCGCTGTCTAGACGACAAGACAAGTGAGTGGCCCAGTGCACTGCTGAGCTGTCTAGTTCTGGCGGAATGTTCTGGCGGAATGTCTGGGCCGGCGGAGGCTGTGTCGGCCTTGGACAGGGCAGGGTTTTCGGTGAGACTTTGTAGACGGCCAGGCAGTGGAGACGGCCAGCTGCTGGGTGCTAAGAGGTGCTAAAGAGGTGGAGGAGGACTGAACTGCTGAGCCAGTTAGCCTTTGCGCACGAGGCTGAGGGCGTAGAGTGCCTTTCCTGCCCTGCCGAGGTGGGGGGGGAGACGGGGGGAGACGGGGGAATGAGAAGAAGGTGCTTACGGTACTTGGGGCAACAGCACGATATAGACAAATGGATCATGATATTGGCTCATTCATGGATCAATAATGGTCAATCATGGGTCAATCGATAAACCGACGAGGCTGTGTTGCGATGGGGAAGGTGCGAGAGTGAACTGTATGGTGGATATTCGCTCTAGAGTATAATATTGCTTCTTGCTTCTTACCTCTAGGTAGACTGATGCCATGGGGATACTATGCAGTTGTACCTTCTGCCTGTCCTATCTACATGTACCTCTTGTCCTTGCTTACTAGCTCTACCACACCACACTTTAGACACTAGGTACACTCTCCCACGACAGCTCTCAGGTACCCTAACACATTATCCCCACCCACCATCATCACCATCTCCTCCTCCTCCACTTACTTGCACCACAACCACAGCATTATCGCTTAAGCGCGCCGCGCCCTGTACTCACTTCGCGCCCTGTCCCATCGCAGCAGCCACCTAGCCAGCCAGCCGCATCTAACCTCCCACCTTCAACGTCCACTTCCACTCCCATTCCACTTCAACCTCCTCCATATCCACCTCTCCACCTTCTCCAACTAAAAAAAACACTCTCCTCCATTGTACACGACGCCATCTGCGCATAACCACACGTGAAGCTATATACTCCAGTCCACTCTTCGACTCCAACTTCGACTCCAACTCCACTACCCGCCGCGCGCAGGGCGCCAGCTCATCTCAAGGCTGCGAAACCATGTGCACCACCCCCACCGCTCTCTGACCTCCGCGCATAAACCCCAAAGACGGATCTATATACAGCCCGTCCCGCCGTCCACCTTCTTTCCCCTCCGCGAAGAATGTCCTCCAGTGTCGCCTCAGGCGCAACCCCCTCGCCCTCCATCGACCCGCGCCAGCTCGACGGCTCCTCGCCAGACTACCCTCACCATGCCCCGGCCGCGCCCCTAGACGCCGCATACCTCTCCTCCTACCAATACCAGCACTACAGTAGCTCCTCGAGCCCCTCCGCTCTCACCCCAGGCAACCCCGTCTCCGAGAACAGCGGCTACAGCGAGTTCAGCGACTACGGCGCCGACGAGTTCTTCGGCGTCAACTTTGACGCAGACGGCCAAGATCTCATCATTGGCTCAGACTCCCAGGGACCGTCGCCGCCGCAGACGACAGGACTGGGATTCGACCCGCTCCTGGATAACGAGGCCACGCCTGATACACCCCCAGCTGTGACCGCGCCGCTGATGACGCCCGACCCCACGAGGTCACGGAAATCATCGCCCAACTCCAATCGACCACCCGCAGTGAAGACGTTTATCCCCCGCGTCTCTGCGCCAGAAGACGGGCTGAACAGCGCATCCTCGCCGTCCTCCTTCAACCTCTCCGTTAACACGGCGGAGCAACAGGCAACCCCTGATATGAGCGGCAACACGAGCCACACCAGCGCCGAGGGCGTCCCAAATAGCATGGGTGCCTTTGCTGGGCACAGTCCCCGTGTGACCCTGACCACGTGGAACAGCACCGAGGAGCGCGAGCTCTCTACTGACCCGGAGGATCAGGGCACTACAGTCGGTGCTGCGAGCGAGCGGGGACTGCAGGGCTACTTCGCCCCGCGCGATGCGGAGCACTCGAGCGCCTACAACATCCAGATCTCCGTCGCGAAGAGTTCGAATGGGTCCTCGGTCGACGACGATGAAGATGAAGGGGGCGCGCGCAGGGGCTTCGATCCGGTGCGCCGCAAGTCCTTCTCGGATGCCGAGATACCGAACTTCAAGGATAGAGCGCGCAGCGAGGAGATCGAGGCCAAGAGGCGCGAAGTAGAAGAGTGGCGGTCCCAGGCAGGCGACAGCTCGGATGAGCAGGACGATAGCCCGACGCGCCCGCCACTTTCTGGCCTTTCGGCCCCAGCGCCTAATCGCGGGAGATCCCTGAGCACGGGCGCAGTGCCACATAGCCAGAACTCACCGCGTGGATTTTCGTCGTGGGCACCGGAGCCGCCGCATATCCAGACCTCGGCCCTAGACGCCGAGGCAGAGGAGGACAATATCAGGCCCGTGTCGCCGACGGCGAGTATCCGCGAGAACAGGTTACAGGATGGGCAGACCTACTTTAATAAGGGGGCGTCTAATATCACGGATGAGGATGTGATACTGATGCAGCAGTCGCGGCACTTTAGTGATGCGGCAACTTTTCCGAATATCGTAAGCCCGTCGATTGAAGGGAAGGGCACTTCGGCGAAGGAGATGATGGAGAAGTGGAACGCAGCTGCGGACTCGTTCTCCATCATCTCGCGCTCCGCGACGTGGGGCACGCGACGGCGTCGACTCAGTGCGCCGAGCGTCAAGGAGATCGAGGCCATCACGAGCGGAGGTTTACTGAAGCGGCTGTCCTTTGGCAAAGGGAACGAGAAGAAACCCGGTATCCTTAGCACGATAAACAACGCATTCGGGAACGTCGTACGGAAGAAGAGCGTGGGTGAGCCCGGGAAGCTGAAGCGCAACCGGAATATCGACGCTGTCGACCGTGGCCGCCCTCCGTCGTCGCCACTAGGCAAGAAGGAGAATAACACGACCAGTACGCTCGCGCCGCCTCGATCGCCTAGTGGCACCAGGGTACGGCCGCAGTCGCCGCGCCTGACTACGAGTTTTGGGAGGGAGTTGACGCCTGGGGATGGCGGCCATAGCCGGCGCGCGTCAGTAGGAAGCACGAACTCGGTTGGCGGCTTCTTCACTGGCGTGGGCAATGCCATCCGACGCAGTAGGAGTAAGAGTGAGCTCAGCACCGAGGCTGGGCTGACGGGTATAGCAGGCCAGTGGATGAAGATGGGCGGTCCGCCGGTGCCTACTCTCACCTCGCCACCTATTGATGCCGATGAGGAGTATGGGTTAATTGACGACCAGCCGATGCATGATGTGAGCGATATGGATTTGGATGCTGATGATGATGATGATGATGACCTTGCCGACGATGGCGACTTGCAATTTGACCTTGATACCCCTATTGTAGCTACGATGGACGGCTTTCGCGACCATGTGCGCAAACTCAACCCGATGATGGAGCCAGGATACCTTGTGGACCGCCTCGCACACCAGCAGATGGTGCGGTATAAGTGCCTGCTTGGATGGCGCATCAAGCACCAAGGCGCTATCAGCGACCGTGCCTGCAATGCTCAAGAATTCTGCCTGTCTATGGGCGGCGCGACCAAGTACTACGAGGCCAAGGCGAAGGGCCGCGCGGGAGCCAACAAGGCCCTACCTATCGACGGCGACGGGTCAGACTCGAACCCCGAGAATGCGCTCGGCGCGGAGAGCTTCCCTGACGGGGTGCCGAAACCGCCCGCCCTCTCGCTCCCGGCCGAGTTCGAGTGCCAGCTCTGCTTCAAGGTGAAGAAGTTCCTGAAGCCATCGGATTGGACGAAGCACGTCCACGAAGACGTGCAGCCCTTCACGTGCACATATCCCTCATGCCGCGAGCCTAAGTCGTTTAAGCGCAAGGCGGACTGGGTGAGGCACGAGAACGAGCGGCATCGACACCTGGAGTGGTGGACGTGCCAGATCGAAGACTGCAGCCACAAGTGCTACCGCAAAGACAACTTCCTGCAACATCTCGTGCGCGAGCACAAGCTCCCCGAGCCAAAGACCAAGTCCAAGGCTGCCATCCGGCGCGCTACCGGCGTCGAAGAGGAAGTCTGGGCGCGAGTCGCAGAGTGCCACCACGAGACCCTCGTGCGGCCCGTCGACGAACCGTGTAAATTCTGCGGCAAGGCGTTTGCGAGCTGGAAGAAACTCACCGTGCATCTGGGGAAGCACATGGAGCAGCTATCCCTACCCGTGCTGCGCCTCGTCGACCAGAGAACCGTAGACGCCAACACTATCATCTCCCCCGTCGAGGCGCTGCCGGTGCGCAACCACCACCCTCTCACGCCTACGGGTCCGCAATCCGGTGGGCCGGGGGGGAATAACCTCTACCACGGCCAGGGCATCTCGCCGCCTTTCGCGCACTTCCCGCCTGGTATGGCTGGGTTCCCGCAGAACGGCGTGCGGGGGATTCCTGATTACGGCGGTGAGGGGATGTATCCCAACCCCCAGGCGCAGAATATGGCGTATGCCGGCGCCAATGGGGGAGGGTATGCATATGGCGATAACGCGGGGATGCAGGCACATCACCATATGCAGCAGCAGCATATGCAGCAACAACAGCAACAGCAGGCTGACCTCCTCCGCTCAGCGACCACGTATAATGGCCTCACACCCCTTGAACACACGCCCCTAGTCGACCAATCCGGATTCCCGTCGTATAGCCCACACTCCGTCACCCCAGGGGGTGGGTACGCGTACACCTCCGCATCGGATATCTCGCCCACTCCTGCTGCGTACCCGCCCGGGACGGGGGGCCAGGGGTTTGGGTTCGTTCAGCAGCAGCAGCAGCATTTAACGCCTGAACCGTATATGCCTGCGGAGTATGGTGGGGGAGCGGGGATGGGTGATAGTTTTGGCCTCGGTGTTGGTGTGACGGGGGGTGGGTACGGGGGGATGTCGCACCACGGCCTCCCCTTCTCTGCAGGGGGGCAGCAGATGAAGGTTGAGCAGACGAGCCCGTTTAGTGGTGCTTCTTCGTCGACGACGTCGCGCGGGTTTAATGGCGGGGGCGGTGGTGGATTAGGGGTTGAAGGGCTAGGCGTGGCGGGGATGGGGATGGTGAGGGATCGGAGCGGGAGTGGCGGGAGGCAGATGGCGCAGCAGGGGGGGTTGCAGTTGCAGATGCAGGGTTTGGTGCCAGGACAGCAAGGGGGACAGGGGGGGACGAGTCCGTATAGTGCGGGGAGTTCGGCGGGGGGGATGGGGCATCAGGGGGTCCAGGGGCAGGGACAGTTTGGGGGTGTGATGGGAGGACAGATGCAGGGCCAGCAGATGGGACAGTTGGGCCACCAGGGGGGGTATGCGGATGAGTATTATGGGGGGATGTAGATGTGATGGCTGCTAGTTGTCGCTCTTGAAGACTTTCTCTGTTGGGGTTTAATTTTTTGGATTGCGATTTTGGCGGGTGGTTGATACACTTTTTTTTTTTGGAAATATTTAGGGGGGTGTAGGAAGGGGTTTCGGCGCCTTCGTCATTTTTTTTATATTTTTTCTCGATTTTATTGGCGCGCGGTGGTGGGAGAGGGGGGCTTTTTTTTAAAGGGGGGGGTCGAACGAAGGTGGGGTGATGAGTGGGGGTGGTGAGGTGGGAGGGGAGGGGTAAAGGGGTATATAGAAGATTTATTTGTTCTATCTATTGAAGTTGATTTTATATATTTTGTGGTATTGTGTGGTATTTGTTTGATGTGCTGGTTTTAGGAAGGGAGGTGTAGTAGAGTGGGTGGAGAGGGATGGGACGGGGTGAAGTGGTTGAGTGTATGTGGTATGGAAGAGTTGGGGAATAAGGGGCGGGAGGATTGGTATGTGTTTGGCTGGTTGGAGGTGGGGGTGGCGAATCAAGCATATATATATTGATCTATAGACGCGAAATCGCCACTTCTAGCTAAATATATGGAATGATTGCACTACATGGAATGATTGCACTGCATGTGCTGGACGGAACATCTGTTTGGTTTTACAATCTCGTTGGCCTGTACCGACGAACAGTTTCATTTATATCAGAGTCTCAGCCAAGACGACGATGCCACTACTCTCCCACAAGCCGCCTTAGATCACCTACCTAAGGGAGGGCGCATTCAGTTGATGGTTGAGATAACTTTATGCGAAAGCAGACAAGGACCATTTTGTGGACGCAGGCTTGAAGCCGAGTAAGGAAGTTCTTCTCTGAATATGTATCTCACTCGTTGATCGTTGTTGCTGTCGTTACTCTTGTTGCCGTTGTTGTTGGCCCTTCTTGCTATCGTTTGGCTGTTCTTGTCGTTGTTGGACTATTCTTGCCGTTGTTGATATAATTCTTACTATTGTTGGTCGTTTTTTGCCCTGTTGGTTGTTCATCGGATAGCAATGTTACTGGTGCTGCGTAATCGCTCACTTCTTTCTCATTCTTTCCGCAGCGTCTGGACTTTGTTTGCTTCCTTCTTCTAATGTATTTGGCGCGGAGCATTGGTTCTCAGGAGCTTTATAGAGACATACCTCTATCTATTCCATCTACTCTGCATCCATCTCTTCCATCTCACTGTGATATATATGCCTGAGCTAGTGAGTGTCAATATCATAAACTCTCCTATGAATCACAACATGTCCTGTGGGGGGATTGTGGAATTTTGATATCTCGTGTGAAGATTCCGAGATTAGATGAACTACGAATCACTGAGATGAGACGAGTGTGAAAAAAAGGAATAAAAGTATCATTGATAATTTCTCTCTAGCTCACTCCATTCTCTCACACGGTACTGACCAATACCACCATCGACCCCCCTCCCCTTTATCATTTCAACCCCTTCCCCTTAAATCCTCACAACACTATAACATCCATACCCATACCCATACCCACACCCAAACCTCCCACAATACCCGTTTATCACAACCACAAAAAACACCATCACCAGCATCATCATCAAATACCAAGGGCCCTTTCGCACAATAGCCGAAACAAGACGTTTTGCTGACACTGGGCGCGGGAGAGTTCGCAGATGGCGAGGAGGTAGGATGCGGCGCGGGGCTCTGCGGAAGGGGTAAGGCGCCCATATCAATATCTTCTGTGCTGGGACGCAGAGCTCTCGGCTGGAGGGTGTATGTTTCTCCTCGATCTTGTGTCCCCCATACTCCTCAGTCCCCGTGGTTGATTCCTCCATCCCCTCTCTCCCGCTCCGCCTCCGATGTTTCTTGCGTTTTCCCATCCGCGCGCTGCCTGTCTTTGACGGGGCGGGGACAGGGCCGTTGTGGAAGCGGCTCTGGGCGAGGTGTGTGGCGAGGGCGTGGTGGTTGAGGAAGCTGCGGTGGCAGGGGTCGCAGTCGGGGTGGGACTCACACCGGCGGATGTGGGAGCGGAGGGCGAGGCGGGTTGGGAAGGTGAGGGTGCAGGGGGAGCACGAAGTTTGGGGCGGCATGGTTTGTTCCGTTTTTTTTTTGGTTTTGTTTTTGGAAAGGTGAATGGAATGATAGCTCTAGGGGCTCTGATGAGGTTAGAGGGCGGGGAGTGGACGGTTGATGTATGTTTCTGTTTTAGAAACGGGAGGGCCGATGGAGTGCTGATTCTTGTTTGAGGAAGAGACGGGAATGTTCTGTACGTAGCATGGAACGAGAAGCAGTGACGGGATAATGGAAATAAAATAAAAAACGACTTGGGATTTGCAGCGGATGGTTTCAGGATCTCTTCATTGGGGCCCTTTGTTCTTGCTGTTTCGGGGTTTTGGAATGCGATATTCTGGCGTGTATTCTGAACTCATTCTGTTTCTGGTCGTCCGGTTTACGCCTGCTCATATAGTAGATTAGGCCCTTTTAAGACGACTAGTTTTCCTTGTTAGCCAACAAAGATTTTGTCGAAGGCCGTTCCCACCGCACAACATGCTGTCCTTCAAATATGGCATTTTTTGCTTTTTTTATATGTCTAACACCACCCTCGATGTTGTAAGCCCTATCGCGAGACGTATAAAGAACTGGGGTCTGAGGTGGAAATCCCGGCCAATCCAGCTGGGATGTTGCGTTGACAGGTCCATTCTGTGCCTTCGAACGTCTTCCTGCCGCCCACTCTGCGAGGAAGCTCCTAATTTCCTTGATTCCACCGTTACCTGCTTCGATGGGTATTTTCACGTCCCATTCTGCCATTTCCTCTATAGCCTTGACGTCTTGGTCCCAGCTTGCAATCTCGCGAAAATGAACATCCAGAGTGAGAATCTCGTATATGGTAAAGATAACCTGATCAATGTCGTTGCGGTAGATGTCCACGCTCGGGCTACCAATTTTTGCAGCGAACTCGAAATCGAAGAGCCGGATTTTCCCAGTGACTGGGTCAACCACAATGTTGCGCCCCGCGATATCCTGATGATAGATGCCGAACTTGAAATGCAACTCATCCACGAGAGACGTAAGTTGCTGCAACCAAGCGAAGCGGAACGGGCGCGTTTTGTTTTCATCAAAGGTCCCACCAGGTATGAAAGGGACGGTAAATCCTAGGATTCGTGGCTCAACATCGTCTAACACGATACGTCCGAATGGAACGATCAATTCGTGTTTCGGGAGAGCCATCATAATTTGCAATTCATTCCATATACGATCCAAATGAATATATATCATTGAGTACTTAAAGATGCCGAGCTGGCTTTTTCCGGGGCCATCTTCGTACCGCACCATATCAACTGAATGGCCTACCCTGTCGACCTCCTCCATCTGGGTGCGCATCAAAGTCGTGTGGCCATTTGGCACATCTCGGGGGTCATATCGAGGGTAGTGAACGAACCATGCCGCCTCATCATTTGGGTGTGAAGAAATAGAGACGATATCTCCTTCGTCAGACACTGTGATCTTATGCACAGCAGGGTCAAGCTGGTCAATGTGTCGGCGGAGTATCTTAATCGCATCCGGATCCCGAGGCACCGCTTTTGGTGATCCGGTAACTGTTACCCAGCGTCTCTGGTCACAATCAAGGATATGCCACGAGTAAGGGCCGCCATTAGGTTTATCTTCATATGGGCTCCAAAATCTATAGGTGGGGTCGATCATGCTGTAGGTATAGTGTGAATATAATAGCATATAACGATAATTGCTGTTGAAAAGTGTACTTCAAATCGATTCAACATAGCTCATCTTTAAGTAGATGGCAGAACAAGGCTTTTGAAGTACGAGGGAATATCGAGTCTTTCTTTATGTGCTATGAGTAGGGGGTGGTAGAGCATGTTCATACCGTCCGAGGAATGAAAATCGTCGACGCATACGGATGAAGAGACAAACGAAACTTGCGTATAAAGAGGGAAGATCGAGCCTTTACATTCTTTATCTTGCGGAGTAATAAGGCGACTATCTATTCCCAGTGTATTGAAGCCGTCGAAGTCGACGCATGCAGCCATACCATAGGGGCGAACAAAGAAATAGAGAGAGACCGACGGAAATATAGTCAGCAGCACTATTTCCAGCGATGCCATGATGTTTCCATGCCAGTGCTTGTTAGTGGTGTCATGAAGCCCCTACATATATATGAAATACACTTGATAGTTCGAGAACCTTTCGACACCTATCGACGAGGGCGGTGCCTTGGTGCCTGCAACATCGCTAACACTTGCCATTGTACTATGAAACAACGCTTGATGTGCCATAAAATACTTAAAAAAGACATGTGCCTTCTCCAGTGTAGCTCTTCAGTGTACCTCTCCAGTCCGGTCGTGTTTCCCAAGATACTATTACGTGGCTGCTCCCAAAGAAAACGACAAACAAACTCCAAATGTCTCAGATAGCCCCTGGAAAAACCGGCCAGGATTTGTCAAACCACTTGGTTATAAACCCGGTAACAAATTGCTGCTGTGGCCATTACGCTTATTACTCGGCAATTTGTGGTCACCAATATCAGATGATATCTCATCAATGCGGGAAGGTTACCGGTCCATCACTACATGCCGTATTTTGCAGGACTCCAGCCCCGATACATATCATACAAGGTGTTAAGGTTGACGCAAGTTGCCCGCTATGCTGAGCCTCCTCGCAAGTCAAAGAACCAGTCAAGCCAGTTTGTTTGGTCTGTTGGAGCTGAAAAGAGCTTGGATGAGCTTGATCACCGGAGGTAACGACTGTTTCCTTACTGTTCGCTTCTGGCATCTCACCTCTCAGCATCTGACACACGCAAAGCAGACGCCTCCATCATCGCCCTCTTCACTATCCAGTCCATGCTCTGTTCCGTTCCTGTCGCCAGTTTTGCTGTTACATTTTTCCCACTCGCGTCAAGTTTGACTGGCGATCCGCTGTTTGTGCGTTTCGGATTGGCAGTTATCATATCTCAAGTTCTATGCCTCGGCGGGAAAGGACATAGGCTATGAGCCCCATTACATCAGAAAATGGTTGGCAGAGGCTAACAACAACACGTTCTGGCAAGGGACGATTCTGGGAAGGGACGATTCTGGGAAGGGACGATTCTGGCAAGGGACGATTCTGGCAAGGGACGATTCTGGGAAGGGACGATTCTGGGAAGGGACGATTCTGGCAAGGAATGAGATGGTTATGCTTTACATTAGCAATTAAATGCCAATCCCTCTATAACTACTGCTACTACCGGCAAAAAAACCCCCCTGACGGCTTTCCTCCTCGTGAATATATACAAGCTAGTTTTTGCTACTCCTTTCTTTCACTGCTCTAAAAAAAAGCATTTGTGATCATTGTAGTACCAGTCGTATGCAGTGATTGGAATGAGAGTAACAGGGACAGTAAGACTACCTGCTTACAACCCCCACCCCCCCCCCCCTTTTTTCTACCCATCAACATCCCCCCACCCATTCAAGCTCAGGCTCCCAGTGCTATCACCGTCCTCCCCAACCTCAGACACCGAGGTAGCCAAATACGAACACCCTCCCCGAGCGCGAGCAATTACGAATGAGGTACCGGATATGTGCGAAGACGAGTTGTATGGATAAAAGACTAAAGTGCCCATACTTGCTTGTCCTGATAGTTATATTTATGTATGCTTTGGGTTTGAATATTGTGAATATTATCCTTTCGTCTTGAAGTCTCACATTTACCCTCTTCTTTCCCCTAACATAGCGATGAATGGCCGGCTACAACAAAGGTTTAAACTTTAAATAACGGTAATAAATAGCTTTATATTAACAGTTATAACAATCGCCGTGGTCATTACTTATTCCCTACCCCAAACGCCGTATACCGGCCCCGACCACGCCCCCAAAAAAGATATCGCTTCCACCCCAAAAAACATAATCCATAAAATCCCACACCAACCCCCCTTTTGAGGAGGTCCTTCAGCAAATAACATGATAAACCCTCTTCCACCTCGGCCACTCCTCCCTCTCCGCCCTCTCCGCCTTCAACATCTCCGCCAAATTCAACTCCCTAATCCCCGTCTTAAGATCCATCTCATGACACCTCCACACCTTCGTCCCATACGTCCACTTATACCCCACAAACATCACAATCACAATCGGCGCCGCCAGGTAACCCAGGAAGAAATTCCGCACCTGCGCGGCCATCGTCATGTTACCGTAGCCCACCGGCCATCCCCCGGTCCAGAATTGCGCCACGAGAACGAGGCAGTTGAAGATGAAGCCGATCCAACTCCCCACCACCCCGGGCTGGGATACAAACGCCAACTCGTCGAGCGAGTGTCCCTGGATGCGCCAGGCGCGGCGGAAGCGGATGTGAGCGAGGCAGATGGAAGCCCAAGTGAAGATCGAGCTGAGTCCCGAGAGGGCAAGCATCCAACTCAGAACCGCGTTCTGCTGATCGGAGTTAGCAGCGTAGGCGATGAAGCCGAGGGCAGAGGAGGCGCAGATAGCGACCACAGGGCGGCCCTTGCGATCTACGTAGCCGAGGATCTTGGGAGCTTGTCCCTGGTCAGCGAGTGCGGCGAGGGTGCGTGAGGAGCCGAAGACGGAGGAGTTTCCGACGGAGAGGACGGCGATGAGGATTACAGCGTTCATTACCGAGGGGAGGACAGCGATGCCAGCGTCTTCGATGGCGATGACGAAGGGGCTGGAGGCACTGTCGCCGCGGTTTTGGTTGCTGGTGAGGAGGCGGGGGTCGTTGTAGGGGACGAGGAGGCCGACGAGGGTCAGGCTGACGATATAGAAGAGGGTGATGCGCCAGAAGACCTGCTTGATGGCTGTGGGGAGGGATTTTCGAGGGTTGGCGGTCTCGGCGGCGGCGAGGCCGACGAGTTCGGTGCCGGCGAAGGCGAAGGCCGCGTTGACGAAGACGGAGCAGAGGCCCTTGAAGCCGTCGCGGAATGGGCCGGGGTCGACCCAGAATTTGCCGCCGATGTAGCCGGTGGTGGGTCCGCCGACGCAGTTGATGATGATGCCGAGGAGGATGAAGCCGATTACGGCGATGACTTTGACGATGGAGAAGAAGAATTCGGCTTCTCCGTAGCCTTTAACGCCGAATAGATTGATACTGATGATGAGGAGTAGGAACACCGTCACAAATACCGAGGGATTGATACTCTTATTCCAAAACTCTATCGTTATCGTAGCTGCAATAATTTCCACCGGAAGGATAATAAGCCATTGCATAGCATAGCTGCTTCAATCAGTAAAAACTCATAGGAGGCGAACAAGAGGTAACTCACTTCCAACCCATAGCAAACCCCCAAGCCGGATCAAGAAATCTCGACGAGTACGCTGAGAAAGACCCCGAAACAGGATACAACACAGCCATCTCGCCCAGCGCATGAACCGTGCAGTAAAGCATACACCCCGTCAACAGAAACGAGATAAGCAGCGACGCCGGGCCACCCGCATTGAGCGAGCGCCCCGACGCCACGAACAATCCCGTCCCAATACTCCCACCAATAGCAATCATCTGCAGATGCCTCCCCTTCAGCTTCCTCGCCAGCCTCGTATTCGCCGTCCGCAATATGGCCTGGTTCGGGTCGTAGACCCAGTCCTGGTGATCGACATCGCCGAGGTCGCCGAGAGGGTCGATGATATGCCGGTTCGGGTCGCGGCGGAAGCTGTCGATGAAGTGGTGGGGGAGGGAGCGGCGGCGGGGTTTCTCGTAGAAAGGCTCGCCGTTGAAGGAGCCGGGGGTGTCGTAGAAGCCGGGGGAGTTGGAGGTTAGGGAGGGGTTGGAGCCCTCGCCCTCTTTGGGGTCGGAGTGGTTGGGTAGGAGGCCTCGCATGGTGGCGGAGCTGCGATTACGAGGTCGTGTGAGTGGTGATAGTTCCTTTGGGGAGTCGTGAGGGGGTTGGTGGTTTACTCATATGAAGCTTGAGGCGGTAGGTGGGCGGTCGGGCTGTGGCAAGTGCGGGGAGTGAAGTATGTGATGTCGGTGTATATACAATCCAAATAAATGGCGAATATGATAGACGGAGAGTTCGAGAGCGAGGACGGCGTGTATTGACGCTTATCAGTCACCGCTTGGGCATGAAACCCTTGCGGGAGACTCGACGCGGGTTGTACAAGGCGAACTCAGAGAGGATCGGATAGCGTATGCTGCGAGTGTAGAGAGGGAGACCGAGGGAGGGCAGACATCGACAGAGTGCGCAGAGGTGGCGTATGGGTATAGCGACCGATGAAGCAGCAGAGATACGCACGGCAATAAGGATTGAAGGACGGCGATAGCAGAGAGGTTGTTGACGGTAGACTGGTTCAGTAGTAGTAGTAGTACGGCTACAGTAGTGCATTGTACCGCGGTGGATAACCAAAAGTATCTTTGAGGCGCGGGAAGTGTGGTGTGCGACAAGTTGGAGCGGGCGAAGCTAGGGAAGAGAAGACCCACTTTAATACCCTCAATGGCCCCAAGGGTCGAGATAAAGCGATAAAAGCCATAAAAGCCCAGATATGACGTTAGCGAGCATGGGACCCGCTTATTTTTGTGCTGGCGATTAGAAATGAACGGCTGTGATTGGCTGAATCCCCTTTTCCCCAGCTTCCATTTTTACGTGTCTTACCAATGTTGGGGTGCAGGTATATCAGGCACGTGAAAGATGGGGTCCAGGGGCACGTGCTCATGGACTACAGTTTATCACTCATACAATATGGTCGTTATAAACATATAAACAAGCAAATATGACACCAATCTTACCCATTTTAACCTTGGCATCCTCGAAAACATCTCCACTCCAAGCGTGCGCCCTACACTCCCCGGTGGAGATCCGTTGCCGCCCCATCACGGAAGCCTCGTTAAGAAACTCCACGCCCTGCCACGCCGGCTCCACAATCTCCAAGAAATCCCGACCTTCCCAATCGGGCCTCAAACCACACGCGCGCACTTACCGTAAAAAGCAAACTCAGCAGAGAGCAAAAGATGAGTGTGTATAGTAAAGTAAGTGAGTGTAGTATTCGCAATATTCCATTGTACGTATATATGTAGCTGTTCGATTTTGGTATCAAAGTCGCCCCCTAATCTCTCAACAAGAAAGTTTCTCGTGTGTAACGAAGAAGAAAGAAGAACCAAACGCCACCCTATCCTGCAATCCTGACAGGTCCCGTGTGTACAGAAGATACATACAGTATGTACCACATCTCCAAACCCCCCTTACTTCTTACTCTGCACCCTTCTCCTTCTCCTTCTCCCCCTCCTTCTCCCCCTCCTTCTCCTTCTCCTTACTCTCTCCCTCCTTAACCTCCCCCCCAACCACCACCTCCGGCTCCTCAAAAACAACCTCAACATCCACCCCCTCCCCCGTCAACGGCCCAAACGCATCCACTTCCTCCACCTCCTCCTCCTCCTCCTCAATCGTGGTCTGCTCCCCGCTCCTCCTCCCCACCGCGCTCGTACTCCTACTATGCCCATGCCCATGCGGCTTCTCCGGCTGTCCAGGCTGGACATTCAGCATAGGGCCCTTAAACACGCTCCTCTTGCGCTTCGCGAACACCAATCCCCCCATCCCCTCCCTACCCCACTGCGCGCTCTCATTGAAGCTGCTCATAGGCGGGTTCCGCACTAGTCGCACGTTGGTGGGGAAGGATGTCGCGGTTGGCGTGGCGGGGAGGACTTTGACGGAGTGGTGGGGGCTGCGTGCGCCGATGGGGGTTTTGGAGACGGCGTCGGAGCCGTTGGAGGAGGTAGAGGAGGCTTTGGAGTGCGAGTGGCGGTGGCGGTGGATGCTGCGGATGCTGCTGACGGAGCTGCTTGTTGATTTGCGCCCGCGGAGACCGCTGGAGCCGCGGCGGAAGGTGGAGCGTGGCGTTAGGGGGGATGGGGAGAGGGAGTGTCGCTTGTTGGATGAGGAGCCGGTGTAGATCCGGGGCGGGGCTCCGTAGCCTTGTTTGCCGTTGGCGAGGGATGGTCCCAGTGAGGCAGAGTGGGGGGGATTGGGCCTGGAGTTGGGCGTTTTGGGACCTCCTACATTTGGCGACATCGAGGACTTCGGCACTAGATTAGGCGTTGACGTGCTAGCTTTGGCGTTTGGAGATCGTCCGCGCTTTGTAGATGTGATGAGCCACTGTTTCCAGTGCGTGAGCTGTGCCAGGAAGGGGTACTGATGTCGACGGCGAGGAGCCCGAATTGCAGTGTTAGGATGGAGGAGGTCGGGGTTGGAGGAAGTAACTAGCTGAAGTGTGCTGCCGCGGCTTCTTGCACCTCGTATCGTTCCCTCCTTGGGCGGCGGTATGGGTCTGCGGTGACGTGACGAGCTGACTGAGCGGACATTATCCTTTTCGATGGGTGGCGGTGGGTTGCTACCGAGTGGTGAGTTAAGCAGTGAATTCTCAGGCAGACCAGGAAGGTCTGTGAGAACAAGTTCGGGGTAATGCGCGCTTCTCCTTTCTTTCCTGCCTCGGCCTTTCGGAGGATCTGGTCGAAGGGTCGAATCTCCATCTTCTTCATCAACGTCTCTGAGTGTAGGTGCATGACGGCTGCTGGCAGCGCTCAGCCTTCGATTTGCTCGTATCTCGGCTTCTTTCTCTCTCCGCTTCTGCTCTCGCCGCCTGTGTTTGCGTTCTTCCTTCTCCAGGAGGAGAGTCCACCATCCGCTTAATGGATCACAGCGCTTGGCCAAGACATTCTCTATAACATGGTCTATTTCCACGCCAGCACTTCGCATGCGCTCTAAGACCTCTTTTTCTAATGGAGTCGAGAATGGAGAAGGTTGCTGCAGCTTCAGAATGGCTTGTTGTTGCGGTGCATGCTCCGCCAAAAACGGATCCGCAAGGATATCCGACAGAGTTGGTCTCAGTAGCGGCCGCTTCGACAATAGCTTCCCTATAAGAGCTCGTGCTTCTTGTGGTAGGTGGTCTGGGTATTTCGGGTCGTCCTTTAAAATCTTGGCGCGCATAAGTTGTTCGTCGTCTTCATCGAACGGCAGTTCTCCGCATAGAACTGCATATAAAATCACACCCAAACTCCAGATATCGACCTTCTCTCCGGCATATTTCTCTCCCTTCAACATCTCCGGGGCGCTGTATGCAACCGTTCCGCAGAACGTCTGCAGATAGCTTGATTTCCCCTCATATTCGCGTGTAAACCCAAAATCGCAAAGCTTCACGTTTTCGTTCTTGTCTAGTAATATATTTTCGAGCTTGAGGTCGCGGTGTACGCAAGAGAGGTTGTGAACGTATGAGACAGCTCCGACGAGCTGTGCGAATATCTTCTGCACCTTGTCGACAGGGAGAGCGCCTTCTTTCAGGAGGTAGTTATACAATTCATCGCCTGCGGGCACCATTAGCTCTCGATTCCTCGCCCAAGCAAGGCTGTATACATACCAGGACAGTATTCCAACACCAACCATACTAGGTTCTCCGTAACTATGACTTCATATAATCGCGCGATATGAGGATGTAAGAACTGTCGATGGTGGTGTATTTCGCGCGCCAGATTCGAGTCATCCTTCTTCGCAGACTTCAACACAACCTATCCCAAGATCAGTAACCCAGTCCACAAGGATCATGCAAGATATACACACCTTCGAGCCATTCGTAAGCTTATGCGAGGCCAAATAGACCTTCCCAAAGCTCCCCTTTCCAATCAGCCTCCCCAGCGTATAATTTCCCACCGAGCGCAAGTCCTTGGATGAGAACTCCCTACACGTAAGTCAGCAGTGGACTCATACACGTCGATATTTCGGGTCCAACTAACTCCAACAGCTGCTGGTACGAGTTCGCAAGCTACAATCGCAAGACGTCAGCACTCCGTTGTCGGAAATCGCGAGACGGCGGCGGCCACCGCCACCACTACCACCCCCCGAGGATAAATTACACACCTTAGCTTTCCGGCCCTGGGAGTCAGCCTTCAGCTTAGCCGCCTGCATACCAACGATCACCGTCTGCGCCGCCTAAAAGATCCTGTAGACGCCTGCGCGAACATTCAAGCCGCGTCGCCAATGCGGAGATGAGCCGAATTGGGGGTTCCAGAGCGCGCGGTTCGAGGATGGGTTCGGCACAGGACTTTGTTGGGTCTGGAGATTGCGGGAGCGTGCGGGGAATATAATATTTTCTAGAAGGGGATCGAGGTGTGTCTCGGGCTCGTACACGATTTATTCAACACGGAAAACAAATATACAGAGGTCATACACGGGCCCGTTGGTCGTTCGAAAGTGGCTTTGGGCAGGGATCCAACCCATGTGGTACGGTCTTCAAATGATAGGAGGTTTGGGCATGGTCCGAGCGTCTAGTGCATTTTAACATTATCGCTCCCGTCACGCGAACCGCGATTACAGGACGCAAATGGTCGTCGTAATCCATGCTATCATTGGCATTTTATAAATAATTAGTATTTCATTACAACCATACAGCTTCATACACTTGTTTTCGTGCGAATGCTAGTCTGCAATGCGAATAACTCCTCGCTGGCCCAGTTGATATAACGTCTATGTTTTCCTTGTTCCAAACGCCCCGCCCCCTGTTCTCCCTTAAGCCCGATACTCCCGTCGATTCCTGTGAGCCCTCCCTGGCCTCGCAGATGATGATATGACAATTGGTTCGCGATTAGGTCCGAATCGGTTACTTAAAATCGGTGGATCCAAACGGTATTGGGCTCGCCGACGCGATCTCGAAGGTGCTTCGATCCTCCGAGGGGCATCCCTTTGGCCTTCGTAAAGTGGGCTTTCACGAGCTGTTGCGTCCCTCAAGTCAGATTGATGTTGTGCAAACATCATACTAATCCGGGGGTCATACTCTTGTGCAGGTGATATTTGGGCAGGACCTCCTCGCCTACGCCGATTTCTTGGGGCTGGAGGAGCAGCAGGTTGCCCCAACCATATGTCGGGATGGGGCAAAAAATCGTCCGGAGCGTTGTGGCTTAATAGGTCAGGCTCTGGAACACTGCCCCTCATACTCGATTTCGCGTCCATTTCGATATCTCCGTCTTGATCAGTGGCCTCGTTCTCGTCGTCCGAGGCGTCGTATCCAGGAGCGGGCGAGGATGACCGTTCCTCGTCATGGTCTTCTGAATTTTCCTCGAGGCTTTGCTCCCTGGAACTTTGCGGTCCCGCGGAGATTCGCTCACGCTGCTTCTTTGCCCTCGATCCGCTACGTCTGTGAAACGGACATCTTTGTGCCTCTGGTTCGCCAGCGCGGCGAGATACCGCAGGTCCATCATTGCGGCTTGCTGCACCCTCATCATCGACGTCGTCCAATTCGTGGCGCCCAACTGTAGTTTCAGAGTCGCTGTTGTCCGAATGGTGGTCCACTCCAGAAAACGGTTCACCTTCGTCGTTTTCGCTATCATCACCATGGTCCAAGGGACTGTAACCGCCATTCCTAGCAGAGCTATCGGATTCGTGCTCGTCGCCTATGCCAGGGTGATTTGCTGCCTCTGGCTCCCCTTGACCATCTCCAGAATCTGCTGAAACTTCGGAGTCTGAGTCCACTACAATTGGTCGATTGGGCCGCCTTCTCCTTCCCTGTTGGCGCGGTCTCGACGACACCACTTCCTCTTCTTCCTCTTCCTCTTCTTCGTCCGAGTCGTCACTGTCGCTGTCGCTGTCTATAATTTGAGGCCTTGACCTGCGTCCAACTGCAGGAGAGCTGTCATCTGGCTCAATGAAGTCCATCATTGATGATGTTGTCTCGTCTCCGTCGCTTTCTTCTTCCTCGCTCTCGTCTGAATGCTCGCCTCTTCCGCGAGACTCTCGGGCTTCCAAATGCACGGGGTGAAGAAATTGATGATAATGAGGGTGGTGATGGTGGTGGTGGTGGTGGTGACCTGGGTGATCTTCAAGGAGCTGGCGGACATCTTCAACTTGGACGGCCCCATCGAATGGATTGAACCAACCCATCCCATCTCGAGGGTCGAAGCCATGGAAGAAGTCATCATCATCCATATCATCTTCAGCCTCCTGTGCATCTTCATCTTCATCCTCTTCATCATCCAAGTCGAACTCCATTTCTTCTAAGTCGCTGAAATCGTCTCGTATAGCCTCGTCCTCTCCCTCAAAGTCCACGCCGCAGTTTTCGCACAACGGACCCCCTGTAAATTCATGCCCACAGTGAGAGCAAACGTGCATACGGTCCGCTTCGTCGTAACGTATATTACCCAGCCGGGCAGTGCTGAAACAGCCCTTGAATAACCCTTCGTCGGAAATCCTGTCGGTCTCAACTGCCTGGTTTTCTTCCTTTCGCCTTTTGACGTGCTGTTCCGCACTTTCATCGGCTGGCATAAGCTCAACGCGATTCACGAATATCTCCGCCAGTTGCTTGATCTATAGCAGATTGTTAGAAATATGCTAGACTTGAGAATTATATAACACATACCACGAATGCCGGAGCAGGCATTGCCTTAACTGCACTTCGGCAATCTGGGCATGACTTGGACCGTCTATTTGGCAAAAACCAGTTGCACAGACACTAGGGAAGTTAGTTTAACGCATTCCACGGAACCTATCCCAGCAACTTTGATATGAACTGGTCGTATTGAGAAGACATACACTATAACAATATGTATGCCCACATGCGAGCATCCACGGTTCGTAGAGAAGCTGGTCACAAATGGTGCAAGTGACGAGCGATTTTATATTGTCAAGGTCGGCCTTGAAGATATCTGCGAGCTATTAGGTGATATACGTTAATATAAACACGTACACATATAGGTCGGGGGCAAAAGAGAGAGTCTCACCTCCATACTTGGTGCTATCTCCGTTGCGAACTTCGCTATCGCAACTGTTGACGTGCCTGCTGTGTCGACTGATTCTTGGACAACTAAGCTTCTTTCGGGAGTATCCAGTGAAATTACGCTCTCCCTACGGGAGGTCCTTGAGGGCGCCATAATGGCCGTGTATCGTTGAGGTAGGTGGGGGATGAAGTGTTGTTGATGTGAAGAAGACTGCGTCAAAAGTGAGGCTGCCAAATAAAAAGGGTCCCCTGATGCGTGCCTTGGGGGTCTAAGGCAACTTTTCGATTTTCTGAGCAAATGATCTATCGTAATGACAGTTTAAATGCTCATATATGTGGATAAAGAGCAGGTGTCAGCTTCGACAAGCCCGTTGCTTAAAGGAGGCGAACATGAACAAGGGCATGACAGTAGTTTAGGTGCCGACAACCCAACGTCGAATTGCCCACCATTATCGCGTGAGTACTAGCGCGAGATTTCTCCAAACACGCCTGTGGTGCGGATTTAAGGTTTTGACGCTATCCACATATAGCTTAATGTGATGCTTACATAAGATACTTACTCAACAGTGACACCCTTCCTATGAAACCACAGTGCAGGTAGTACTACGGGTAACTTTGCCCTTGAAAAGTCTCAGAGAGGGGGCAATATAAATTGAACTTCATTTGGAAAATCATCGGTGAACTCCAGAGATTAATGTATATACTAGCAATTAAACTTGCACTGTAACAATCATACTTTGCTCCTAGCGATAATCCCCTTATCACGATATAGTCCCGACTGCGCCGGAGCTGTCTTGTCAAGCTGCATCGGCTTAAAGCAGCACGCGAAGCGAAATAATTGCAGTGGCTCATAAACACAAAACATTATGTGGTTTTTTTTCGCGTTTATAGCCTCTTCTCTATCCAAACCAATTTGGGGTCAACGAACCATCATATCACCGATCTCATATTCCTACATTCAACTGCTACGAAAGCTTGCTGGCTTTCGTTCGAGAAGCGTATGGTGCACAGTGTTCCTCTCATAACATTTTGTGTTGTCTCGGTTGGCGTCGTCGGCGCAGCAGCCCAAAATGGGGGCCTTCTTCCCGGACCCGCGCACGCAGCAGCATGTCCCTATATGCAATGCCATTGAGGCCGGGGACTTCAGGCAGGCGTTGAAGCTTGTAGAGAAACGCTTAGCTAAGACCAGTGACACGTACTTGGTGGTAAGTCACTTTCACTCATCTGGGCATCCAATGGGTCGCCGCTTTAAGACACCCAGTCACGTGCACAGTCCTCCTTGTTATACTTCCCCTACAAGCGGTGGACACAAGCCAACACAAGCTGTCTAAATACTTGTTGGCCTTGCCAGAGCTGACCTTGCTAGGCTTTGAGGTGCTTTATACAATCACAGCACGATCTGGCTGTTCACAGAAACACAGCATACATTCGCCTTGCAACCTTGAGCCAACCAGGTTGCAAGGAGATCATCTCAGATATTGATGAGCTGAATATTTATGAAGAAGCTGCCGCAGCCATGTTTCCTAACCAAGAAGAAAAGAAGGCAGCTGCTTTCACTTCGAAGATGCGTCTCGCAGCTGTGAGGGCAAACCCGAAGAAAGAGAAACTCGCCCAAGATTGCTTCCATGTTTGTGTCAAGCGTTCTGATTGGGATTACGCACAACAGGTATGTTCAGATCGGAAGTATTTCATTGGTCATTATTTAACGTCCCTCATCATTTGCTCCAATGTTCTTCAGGATCTGTTGCAACAGATTTGCGTCCATGTTCTGAAGATCTGTTTCAAACACGCAATATCATCAACAGACTTTATACTAACCGAGTGTCAGATTGCCACTGTCCTTGAGAAGAACTTCCCGGGAAACCATGAGTATCCTTTTTGGAAACTCACTGCTATCCTTACCTTCACTGTGAGTATTTATCTATCTACATATGGAAATCAATAGCTGACCTAATATAGGAAACCCGTGAATGTGATCCACAGAAGAGACATATTCTGCTGACCGTGGCAAGCCGCATCATGCAGACATTTGCAGATGCCACCATCGAAGCAGCTGTATGTACCAAACCACATCAGTCATCGTGTACAGTCCATGCTAACGAAGTTTAGGGGAAATCCCCTCTCCCGGTTAGGTCTCTGCAAACCCCACAGGAGCTTTTGCTATTCCACAGAATATTGCAGGCCACCGGCCAGACTGCAGCTCGTTTGAAGGCTTATAAAGACCCATATATTGGAGTCTCTTCAAAGATTGCCAAAGGAGAATGGGTTTTCAAAAGGGATCATGTTCTTCTATTGGAGGATGAAGGAGAATGGCAGGAACTGGTTGATGTCTGTAACGATCTATTGGAGGGAGCACAGTCAACGACTACGGGAAAAATGATTGATGCTAGAGGCGCTGATTGGAAAGTGTGGGAGGCATTTATCACTGCGGCGATTGCCCTCCAAACCAAAGAGTAAGTCAAAGAAAGGACCGCTCGAGAGACCCTTATTATACCAATCATGCACTAATTTGGGCAGGTCTCACGACAAAGTTCGTGATCAACTCAAAGCGCATCTAGCTCCTACTTCGGGCCTCAACAAAACATACAAGCGAAACGCTTCATTAGCGAATCTATCTTTCTGCTTCGAATTGCAGAAAGACGGCGAAAATCGTACCTTTGTGATCCCGTCAGGATCTCGTTTCCCTGGAATTGACCCTAGACAAGCCGCTCTTATGACGCACCTATCCCAATATGGACATACAGCTTCAGCATTTGGCGATGTGAAACGCTATGTCGAGACGTTTTCACAGGGAGAGATCGCGGAGTTATTTGGCAAGGGCATTCCTATTCTGGGCCTTCGCTTTCCCTGGGCTTGGGTGGATGAAGTAGAAGATGTGGAAAAGCCCGATATTGCACCACGAGAAGAGGTAAGCATCACAAACTCGCAGTCGAAATATCAGTGATCGTATTAAAAGTGACTAGTTATCGGATGTTGGGCTGCGTACGTCCCATGTTACAATGCAGAAGTTGGAAATTTTCTACCACAATTGCAACCTTCCTCCTATCCCAAATGGGGCCGACTACGAGTCTATCGCGTCTACTGTCGAGTCTAATGATGAGTACACTACTTGCACTTGGTGCGGAAACAAGCGTTATGTGTGGTGCGAGCGATGCCAGAAAGCAAACGTCATGAGGCTCGTCAGAGATTATTCCACCGCCATGAAGGGTTTCAATATCGGAGGACCATGGGTTGAAGGACGTCCCATTGGGATACCTAAGCATTTGAAGCTACTTCCAACTGATACCCACCCCCTTGATGACATGGCTATTATGGCTGCAATTAGCCTTATCAAGTTAACAGCAACCCCGTATCCTCGATTCTGGGCCAAACCACATGACTTTGAAATGAGGCATGGCCATCAGCGTCTCATTCAAGCGGCGGCCTTACTCGAGTTTGCTCACTCCAAATCAGCTGCGAATACTCAAATCCTACTGCTGCTGGTCAAACTGTACTCCATGATGGGTGCAGGCTCTCTTGCTTTGAGGGCTTACAACAAGTTGAACATTAAGCAGATTCAAGGCGATACGCTTGGATACATCATCTTTGACAGAATTTCTTCTCTTCATCCACACCCAGTTCAAGATGAGATCAACGGCACTGCTCAGACTCTCGATCCAGCGGCTAATATCGCCAGCGTTCAGCGCATGTACGGAAATGTCCGCGGCCAGATCAACAACAACTGCAAGAGATCATTTGAAGCTGGAAGCTACGATTCAGTTTGCCAACTCGTGAATGCCTCTGACAAGTTGTCCCGCAGCATCGGAACTGCGATAACCGTCATTGAGCTGCGCAAGATAGTGCGTATGACAGACCAAAATGCGGTTTTTACTAAGCAGAGCCAGGGATATGATTTGCTTCGTAAGTTTGAAGAAAGCCGACAGTACGGATTAAGCTAACGATAGACAGCATCTAACCCAATAGCCAACCAGTTTGCCAATAACTTGGATTACAAGTGCTACCCCGATTTCGAGACCTCTAGTTGCCCCCCAGTTGAAATGTGGCTACGCTTAGGGCCAGCACCAAGTGTAGGTCTAACACTTATATCGTAGACTGAATACAAGCCTTGCTAACACTTAATAGGATTTCCGTGCCCGTAGTGCTTTGCTGGTGGATGAGCTCTGGATGCTTTTCCGCAACCAAACTGATGGCAAATCAAAAACCAACTCTGCTCTCAAATCTCTCGAGAGATCGCTCTCCGTTATGGAAAGCCTCAAGGTGAGAGTTGATATGACTGGACATGAAATATGCCAGCATGCCGTCGCGGTTGCCCTCACCCATTTCATCGTCACCACCTGCCTCGAGAACCCAAAGCACGACGTGACCCGCAACAGGAGCGTACGCCATCCTGTTACAAACATCACCAAATTCATGGGGAATCTCAAGAATGTCTGCAAAATCGACCTCGGTGCCATAAGATACTATCCCAGCTTCATCGGGACATTGCACCCGCTGTATCTCGCGCACGAGACGACATCGCTGATCATCGCGGCGGCTAAGTTCGTCAACAGCAAGTCGGTCGAGACTCATCCCAAGACCTGCGAGGTAATGGATGGCCTGGCTGTCCATGCTAGGGAGGTCCAGCAATTGGTGGTCGACACCGCTGAACAGGTCAAGGTGAAAATGAATGGCGGAGGCTGGATCGACAGGGTCATGACTTGGTTGTGGGAGGAACCAGTAGGTGACCCAAATGTTGCGATTATGGACTGGTGGCACCCCAAGTTTGCCCATACACCAGGACGTTGGGTTGCGCAAGAGCTCGGCCAGGAGTTTTGTGAGTGGTGGGTCGGAGAGTTGGTCGACAGCTGGAAGGAGTCGGTCATCGGACTGGCTGCTCTTCGGGTCGACGAGATTAAGAAGTGAGAGATTCTGTTTGAGCGAAGTCATGAGCATGGTTATGGCGCGGTGCATAGCGAACTGAGGAAAACGCATGGCTAGCAGATGGGACGCGTTTGAGAATGTATGTCTAGTTCTGATGCACAGATTTCACACCACTCCACGGATAGTGTATATCGGCGCCTGAAAGTAACAGACATTCAATTAAATTAACGTGACAATTTCGTATCATTCGTGACATGTGTCTTACAACCGATCATCCTCCTGCGCCCTCTTTTCCTGCGCCTTAGCCAGCATATCCCTCCGCTCCTCCCTCAACGTAGTCCAAATCCAGAACCACGTAATCATCTCCACGAACGCCCACGTAAACAAAACTCTGTTCTTCAAGCCCTCGCCCCACGAGCTCGTTATATACCCGGACGTCTTATACATTGGCGACTTTGCGGAAAACAGGTAGCTATAGCCTGCCAAGGCGAAGAAGAGGACGAGACGGATGGGTGCTTGGGATGACCAGTAGTGGTTTGCGATTTCTTCGGGTTGGGAGACGGCGATGAGGTCGCTGAAGCCCCAGATGGCCAGTACAACTCCGAGGAAAGCGAGTGGCGGAGATGGAGAGTCGAACGCGCGAACGTGAGGCTAGAAGGGACATCAGTGGTGGCGCATAATAAGAAGGTGAGATGCGACGCACAAGGCCCATAGCTTCACCCATGATAAAAACGAGTGTTTGGTCAGCCACGGTATGAGGCGACGTGAGGAAGAAGAATCCCAGGGTGATATGAAACAGGCATATTGAGCGGATGATGGTGCCCGCGTTGATGAGAGCCATCGTAACTAGCTAGCAGTATTTTTCTGAGCGCGCGCGCACAAAATGGATATACGACGAGGCAGTAGATGATGAGAACAAGAGTTGAAGATCAAGCGATAAATGTTTGACACGGTTTCATTGTTGGCATGCGAGCTGCCGACCGGAAATGTTTGAGGCAGCGACGATAAGGTAAGCAAACCCTTGCTCAGATCGGGCTTTTAGGCGTAGAGTTTATCCGTGCCGGGGTCGGCAGCTGCCATAGCGCACAGTCCGTGCATTCGGCTACGACGTCAGGTATTGGGTGAGCCAAGTGGTGATATCACGACTTGCTATTCACTCCATGGTTAAAATGCAGTTCTCAGCAGTTTTTACGAGGGCGGCTTTGGCAAAAGTTTTCCTTGCTAGCTATGCCGTCTCAGCGCTCTCAATTAGCCCGCAAATGCCACTATATAACACAGACTCTGAAGATGAATCCTCCTCGCTCGTGGGCCTCTTGCTCCTCCACAAGTCCCTGGTTGAGATCCCCTCCATCAGTGGCGCAGAACATAATGTTGCCAAATGGCTGGCATCCTATCTAGAAGGAGAAGGCTTCACAGTCGAATCCCAAGTTGTGTCTACAGATCCACCACGAGAGAACATATTCGCATATATCGGCTCGGAACGCCATACACGGACGCTGATAACGTCGCACATCGATACAGTTCCTCCATACTGGCCGTATGAACGCCGTGGTGACGAGATATGGGGGCGTGGCACCGTCGACGCAAAAGGCGCTGTTGCCGCACAAATCAAGGCCGTAGAAGCACTGCGTGACTCCAAGTCGATCTCCGAAGGCGATGTGGGTATGATGTTTGTGGTTGGTGAAGAGGTGAACGGCGCAGGAATGCTGAAGGTCAACGAACTGGGTCTCTCTTGGGAGACTGTCATTTTCGGCGAGCCAACAGAGCTCAAGCTTGCTAGCGGGCACAAAGGAATCTTGAAATTTCGCATCGACGCCCACGGCAAAGGCGGTCACTCAGGATATCCTGAGGTCGGGCGGAATGCAAACGACATGTTAGTTCCTGCCCTGGCGGAACTGGCGAACATTGATTGGCCGCGGAGTGAGAGATTCGGTAACACCACATACAACATAGGTCGTATGGAAGGGGGGGTGGCGGACAACGTTATTGCCGCTGACGCATACGCGCTCGTGTCTGTACGTGTAGCAGACGGTGACCCTGAAGTATTGGAGAGGGCCATCAGTGACGCCTTGCTCGCTGTCGCGCCGGACCTGAAAATCACGATGGCCCCCGGAGGCTATGGGCCAGTACCAATTAACCATGATGTTGAAGGTAAGCAGAGGTGTTAGCAAATGTGGAGCGACTGCTAATGAAGATGGCAGGCTTTGAGTCGATGGTCGTCAACTATGGAACTGATATCTTGCACCTGGATGGTGGTCACAAACGGTATCTGTACGGTCCTGGAAGTATCCTCCTGGCGCACTCAGATCATGAACACCTGAAGATCTCTGACTTGGAAGAAGCAGTGGAAGGATATAAGAAGCTTTTGTTAGCTTCGCTAGACTAGAATAATTTTAGATAGAATTATATACCCATTTATGTAGCGCGGGACCCTTTATCACCTCATTACTATAAATGTCACGTGTTTTGAGGTTCGAATGAGTAAACTTCAATCAGAGTCATAGAATCGCCTCATCCAGGTCAAAAATGCTCTGATTGCCTCCAAATGCGCATAAATGATCAGCCAGCGTCTAATATCGTTGACCTGGTCTTGCCGCCTCTGTTTCAGCCCTCAAACTATGATCCTCTCCCCACGCCTGTATCTCGGAATCTTCGCTCCGGCATTTTGCCCAAGAGCTACGGTGCCAGCCTTGTCGCACCCTTTCACAACCCATAACTATTATTCGCCCATTATGCCCCATCACCGACTCCATCACCGATCTTTCCAGGTAGTCCTCGATTTCGATGGCACAATAACTACAGAGGATACCATCGAAGCCCTCGCCCAGTCTGCCATTGCCCTCCAGAATCCATCCCTACCACATTCTCAACTTAGCCAAACTCCAGCAGCCGAAGCATGGAACAACTGTAAATCTCAGTACTTGGCTGACCTCTCGGCACACTATGAGAAGGAAAACCAAGAGCCCAGTGATGGCGGTGTAGTTACGGGACTCGGTGGGCTGGAGAGGGAACAAGGCTCCTTAGACGCACTGAGAGATGTCGAATGGGCTAGCGTGAAAAGAGTGGGACAATCTGGTATTTTTAAAGGACTTTCAAAGGAGTCTTTGCGGGAGAAGGGAAGGGCAGCAACAGCAGGTGACCCTCAGGATGGGAATGATTTGGCGGTAGTTGTAAGGGAAGGCTTCCCTGAATTTGTTACATGGATCGGGCAAATCGGGGGTCAATGGGGGATTGTGAGTGTGAACTGGAGTCGGATGTGGGTGCGAGGGGTATTAGATGTGGCTTTGGAAGAGAGATGGGTTCCGAGTCAAATCGATCTTTGCAATCTCACAACGAACGATATTAACCCTTTGACGGGCATGATTCTAGGTTGGCGGTTAGATAGGGTGTGTTATGATCTCTTGGAGACAACGATCAGTACTGATGACCACCAGTTGTCCGCTAAACGCACCCACCTCCTTACAACGGCTGACAAGCTCCTCGCCCAACATAAGATGATGTTCTACGGCTTCGACATTGGGGTCAGTTCCCCGGAGCCTCTCACAATATACATTGGCGATTCACCGACAGACTTGTCTCCCCTGCTTCATGCTGATATCGGAATAATAATGAACTCTCCATCCTCCACTCCTGGAGCTCTCGGTGCTTTAATCGATAAATGCGGATATAGGGTTTTACCGGTGTCTGAATACGAGGAGTTGTATCGTAAAGGGGAAGATGAAAAGGTGGCCATTTTGTTGAGTGTAAATAATTTCACAGAGATTATTGATAGTGGCATGCTACAAGACGAGGGGTGGGATCCAACGGCGGCAAAGAAGGCCTGGAAGAAAGCAGAATCGGAGAGTTGAGGGTGTCGTATTTCATCATCTTCGACAACTGGTGCTTGAGCAAATGCTAATCCCTTGGGGGACGATTGCCACGGGAAGGTCGTTACTACATATGTTGATATATTCGCAATCTTATCAAATTTAACACTCCATGGCAACTTTCGGATTTGGGTATCATTCATACAAGTCTATATCCTAAGTCTCCCCGCTCCACACATTTTGTGGCGCAAAGGGCTGGAATGGAAGGGTCCCCTCTTCTTTCATTTTCTTGTGCTCCTCCTCAGCATCAGTCCAGAACTTGGGAAACTTACCGTCCGAGACTGGGACCATATCTCCCATAAGAACAATGTTGTCCCACACAGACTTTCCTGGGGCATCCGGCTCTAAGAATTCCGCGATGTCGCGTTCGATCTTAGATTTTGCCTCTTGGCTGGCACATAAGACAGGGTCAAAGGTCTTCAAGTGGGGCTCTCCGAGCATTGCTAATGTGCCCAACCCAAGATAAGAGTGGTAAATATCTGTCTTTATATTAGTGGCAGGTCAAACGATAGGCGGGCCAGAATGTCATACCAGGAGGGTATCCTGGCTCTTTGGCGAATCCCCCTATCATATGTTGCGTCTTTTCGATAAGCCAACGTCGCGAACCCTCTTTATTGATGAGCTTGGATTGGCCGAGGATCTTCGCTCATTAGTATACAATTATATCTTGTGAGACGTGTACTTACATAAAGAGATGCATCAACCCAAAAGCTGTAGCATGTATCAGGCCCCTTGTTGAGCCTGCCGTTGCACCCAATGGCATAAGTGTCTTCCAGAGATAAACCTGCCGCTGCCAGTTGCTCTATTTCGTTATTCGCGGGGTTTGAAGATTCTTCTGGTTTTGTTTGGGGTTCCTCGTCGTCTTCCTCGTCATCAGACTCTACATAGTTGACTTGTCGTGACATTAACCAGCGAATGGTATCTTGGAGGTTGGTAACCCCAGTTAATTTTGAATCCGAAGGCTCAGCCCCCTCTTCCGACTTCGATAATGACCCTGGGAGACGGCCGAGGTTGCTCAAAGAAGCAATCCCACAGTATGTATAACCAGCATGAGACTCATGTTCGAAGCTCTCTCCAAAACCTCCATCATAAGTCTTCAGGAAGTTAGCTTTATCCCCAGCTACGTGGACTCTAACTTACCTCAGCCTTGCGTATATGCCCCACCAGTCCATTAACATTGATATCATCAACCTCCTTTTGGCTTTTTGACTTCAAATCCCCCCTTAGGATCCACCGTATTGCCGCAGCGCACTGACAATATCGCATATCCCGCCCTCCTTCAATCTTTCCATCCTTCCCCAACGTTTCTCCAAAACTGCCATCTTCTCGCTGCAGCTTCTGTAGCCACTTCAAACACTTTTTGCGGTCCACCTCGCCAACCTTGCCCACAAAGTTTAGGGCCATAAGTGCGAAGAATGTTGCTGGTAAATTTGCCGGGTCCATGTCAGACGGAGTGTCCGTCGCGGTCCGATAGTATGCACTGGGGTATTTGTGATTCGGGCTTCCACAAAACCCTCCGTTCGGGTGCTCGCAGTTGAGGATCCATTGCTTGAGACCAGCTACATCTTTGCGGTCTAGTTGGTCTCCACCGACACCGAGCAGGTCGAATGCAGATAGGATAAAGAAGCCCAACGAGAGTCGTGAGGAGTCGGTGCTGGTATATTCTGTAGGCAATACAGACTTAAGGCAGCGACGCCAGTACTTAATGTGTAGCTCCTTGTTAAATACCGGCTGCTCCATTGTGGTGAATTTTTTGACCGTGGTGAGGTTGTCAATCCGCAAGGCTGAGGCCTTGGAATAGGTGCGGCGTTTCTGCCCCGCCATGGGGTCCGTGCACGTTATGGCTGGTCGTCCCTTCCTCATAGCAGTTTAACTTCAATCCCTCATAGCAGTTTAACTTCAATAATACTCAATGAAGAAATAAAATAATGTCTTTAAGTTAAACATTTTAACATGGAGTCAGAAAACGATGAAGCACAAGCTTTGCGGCAGCTTATTTTAGCGACTGAGCTAAGACTGAAGAATCTCAAAGAAGAGCTTGCGGAGGTCGAAACGCGGGGTCCTCCTCACGGACGTGCTGAAGAGACGCCAAATGAACTCGAAAGTTTAAAGGATAGCAAGTGGCCTCTCACAGCTGAGGAATATTTACGATATGGACGTCAAATGATTGTACCAAGTATTGGTATCCAAGGTCGGCATTTTAATACCACTTCCAAAACCCATGACGAGACTAACTAAAGCAGGCCAACTACGCCTACATGCCGCATCCGTTCTCATAGTTGGGGCGGGAGGTTTGGGCTGCCCAGCCGCTGCGTATATTGCCGGAGCAGGTGTTAAATCTTTGGGAATAGTCGACGGTGACACAGTTGAGGTATCAAACCTGCACCGGCAGATCCTTCACAGCAGCTCTACCGTCGGGCTGTGGAAGGTAGACAGTGCTATCCACAACCTTAAAGGTCTCAACCCCAACGTCGAGTACAGGGCATATCGAGAGCACTTATCTCCTGAAAATGCGGCAGATATTGTCTCTCGTTATGACATCGTCCTCGACTGCACGGATCATCCCAAGTCGAGATATCTCATATCAGACATCTGCGTCTTGCTCCAAAAGCCACTAGTGTCCGCTTCAGCACTGCGGACTGATGGCCAGCTTATGATTCTTAACCACCCAGCAGCACCTCCAGGATCCAATGCTGGCGGCCCTTGCTACAGATGCATATTTCCCAAGCCGCCACCCGCAAACCAAGTTGTCAGCTGCGGCGATGGAGGCATCCTTGGTCCTGTTGTTGGTGCCATGGGAGTTTTACAGGCAGTTGAAGCTATTAAGCTAATAACAGCCGGGCTAAAGGTTAGCCATACCTCTGATGATGCAGAACTTCAAGACCCGAAGGTTCTACCATCCCCTTCGCTTCTTCTTTTTTCAGCCAACAGCCCAAGTCCATTCCGCACTGTCCGATTGCGGCAAAGGCGACCGGATTGCTTTGCTTGCTCGTCCCAGGCGGGGTTGACACCAGAGTCTTTGACGTCAGGCTCATTGGACTATGTGGCTTTCTGTGGTTCCGCCGCGCCAGTTAATATTCTGTCCGCGGAGGAGCAGATATCTGCTGCGCAATATTCGGAGTTGAGAAATGATGATTCCAAAAAGGAACATGTCCTATTAGATGTGAGGGAGAAGGTTCAGTTCGATATCTGCCATGTTGATGGGAGTATCAATGTTCCATTCTCAAAGTTGCAGAGGGATCTCGACACGACATATCCTTGGCTACCAGAGACATCTCCAGCTGATGCACCGATATATGTAATTTGCCGCCTTGGGAACGACTCCCAGGTCGTTACGAGAAAGCTTAAGGAGAGCGGACTCGGTGACAACGGGAAGAGGTCAATATTAGACATAAAAGGGGGCCTGATGGCATGGAAAAAAGATGTTGACAGCAGCTGGCCAGAATACTAGAGGCATATAGACATATTAGTCACATTATAATAAATTCTTCTTAAATAGGAAATATAAATGAGTGATTGGATCTAGAGCCTTCTTTCCTCGGTAGCACCTCCGCTACTTCTTCGATATGCAGCTACAGGGAGAGACTCTAACGCCAGTGTAGCCTATTTAGCCACATATTTCAATTGTACATATGAGTTTCAAAATACTCATTTTATTTCAATGATGCCCCACAATCCTTACACACTTTAAGCAACATAAGTCGTCCGCTTCTTGTTGAACGCCCTTTGATCCTTGAGCCATTGCCTGTACCCAGCCACACTCGAGATCTTCTCTCCGTAGTAATCAGGCACCGGGTTCGCCATTGACGACGCCGAAGGGTCGACTCTGAACTTCTTGACGCGCCTATAAAACTCTACCTCTTTCTGTCGACAAATTAGCTTCCATTCCCCGATAGCCACCAATTCAAATGGTACTTACCGCCGCCATATCCGGTATATACTTCCGGTTCATCGTATTGAAGATCCCCGTCCCAACAATAGGTCCAAGGAGCCACCCGACGCCTCCGCAGCTGAATGTGATCAAACCTAGCGTAATGAAGGGATCCAACGGCACCTGTCCAACGAGGCTATCCATATCCGAGACAGCTAGAGCCTGTGCGCCAGCCAGCATACTACCGAAACTTGTTCCCACGGATGAGCCAAGCTGTAGGCGCCTCCTTGTCTTGCGGAGCTTAAAGAACGCATTCCAGGTAAGCCGGTCTGCCGAGGAAGAGGGAGGTTGTGCTGTCGAAGCTGTGTTGTCCGTGGACGCAGTGGTCGATGCGTATCTAACGATCTGAGAAGTTGATTGCGAAGGAGATTTCTTGGATGTGAGGAGTCGCGGTCGGCTGGTTTGTGGGTATTGCGACTGGCTCTTTGACGGAATGGTCGTGTGATATGAGTTGGTAGCCGTGAGCGATGGCTGGAACCGGCAGTTCACAGCTGCTGTGCGCAGGCACAATTCGGTCCGGGCAAGCATCTTTGTAGGTTTAGACGTTGAGGCCGTAGAGAAAGGGTTGTGTTAGGGATGTTGTTGACGTCGTCGTTCGAAGCTTGTTGTAGCTTGGTGAACTTCCAAACTCGCCAGACGCATCGGGTGTTCGGCATTACTGTTAATCCGGTTACCGTGAATTGCCTCCACGGACAGACGGCATTCGAGGATTCATACTGGTAATTAAAACTGACATAATTTATTTCTTTATCCCCATGTCTAAATAGCTGTATCGTTAATTGTAGCTCTAAGTGGCTAAGAGCCTTCTTTTAATTTGTAGTTGCTGTAAACACCATATTTGTGTATAGTAATTAAGCGTCTCTATTTTAATCGCAGCGCAGTTTAGATAAACATCATATTTAGGGACAGCGATTAAGAATCTATGCTTTAACTACAGATTGCTATAAACACTACATATATGTATAGTAATTAAGCACCTTACTTTTAATTGTAGTTTCTATGACTATTATATTTATGTATAGTAATTAAGCGTCTATATTTTAATTTTAGTCGCTATAAACAATATATTTGTAAATAGTAATTAAATGTCTATATTTTAACCACAGTTGCTATATGAATTATACTTGTGTATAGAGATTGAGCGATTTAATTTTAATTATAGTTGCTGTAAATATTACTGTTATGCACAGCCCGTCTCTTGACCTTTAGGTGGCACAAGTATTCTACTAAATTTCCGGTAGGATAGGATTTTATACTGAAATTGGCATATGAGAGACAGTAGCATACTACATAAGTCGTATAAATCACTCTCCAAGAAGCACAACAGCCATATAAGCTGCCTGCGTCATAACCTCCTCCTGAGATATCCCCTGTGAGACGCCGATAATGGGGGTGCCTCCCACCTCCACAGTACAGGTATATTCCTGCCCCTCCTTTCCAAGCTTATACTCGACCTTCTGACCCCCAGACATTTCACCGAGCTTATTCTTCGGGTGAAGAATATCTATATCCTCATCCAGAATGCGGCGAAGATAGGCGATTAATCCAATATTCTCTGCGACTTTCTTGCATGCTGATAAATCGCCGCCTGCGTCTATGAGAACAGCGCCAATGATGCTTTCGACTATATCAGACAGGAACTTTGCTGGAGCTAGACTTGTTAACAGTACCCATGGATACTCATTTCCATGGGCAATAGCCGACGCAATGGCAGGCTGCAATTTACGGTATCTTTCCAAGCAGCTGCTCATTGCAGTGTTTATCTCCGGGTGTTGATGTCTCATTAACTGACATAGGTGCACAAGCTTTGAGCTGTGGACTTCTGTAAAGCCCGCCGAGTAGTGGTTTGGACTCAAAGCGACGTCCGTAACAACCTGCTCAAGCGATGAATCCATACAAAGATAGGCCAAAAAACCCGCATTAACCACAGCAGTCTTTGTCAGATGCATCCTGCCGTGTGATAACTCTGGTGCACTGTCGATCATGAAGGAAACGACTATCATATCCAAAGTAGCGTCCCCAATGAATTCTAATCTCTGATACGAGCTTGTGTGCGAGTCGTGTTCGCAAGATGGGTGGGTTATAGCTTCTAGTAGGTAACCACGATTCTTGAACTGATATCCAATTAAGTGCTCGACATCTGCAAGGTGACCGTTTGCGAGCGATGTGGGAGCAAAAACACTCTCTGCACCGAAACCTCTAGCAAATATATCTAGCGGGTCTGTTATCGGCATCTCAGGAAGGAAGCGGCTTATACAAGTTGCAGCTGCCTCGTACCCCCTATCAAGAAATGCACCGCCAATAAGCGCTTCCACGACGTCGGCGAGGACCTTGGTTGACAAGGTGCGCTTCTCTGGAGATGACGCAGCATCTAATATATCCCGAATATACGGTGGGGACCATTTGCGTGCTGTGAAGGTTTTCGTTACAATATAACGGTCCAGTCCTACAGCCAGGGCAGCACGCGAAAGGCGAGAGTTAGCAACAGCCTGGTCCTTGGCCCTAGACAGGTAGCCTTCAGGCCATGAGGGTTGAGTTGCGTATAAATTCACGCAGACGAGGTATTTTAAGACAGAATCCCCAATGAACTCCAAGCGTTGGTAGTTTGAGTTCTCGTTGGCTGAAGGGGCGTTTGTTGCCGTGATAACATAATCGAGGTTAAGAAACCCCTGATCTTCAAATACGGCGTTATACAAGTCCAACGCAAGGGCTTGCCTCCATAGTCGGTGCATAATCGAAGGAATGAGAAGAGAGCACTCCACATATTCCATGGGCAACTTGTCGACAGTGCTTGATTCTAAGGGCAGGAATAAAGCTGGCTTCTCAGAGCAATCTATCTCGTTTTCGGTATCTGACTTGCTTGCGAAACTGCGATGAAGGAAGTCTCGTCTTTTGGGTAAACGGGTGACTTTTATCGTCCCATCATCAGTAGTCTCTTTGAATATATGTGGGGCCGCATAACGTGCTTGGTCTCGGATGAGGCCATATGAAGCAGCGTTGGGATTCGCATTTAGTACCTCCGTGGCAGGCAAATTGCCAGCACTTTCTTCCAACCATGACCGAAGTAGCCCTTCACCAATATATGGTATAAAGAGCGCAAGAAAATCATCACGTCCAGTTGGCATCCGGTTGAAATGGACCGCTTGAAAAATCGTTGATGTAACTTGCCTCATTATAGGAATGAATGGGGTGTCTGTGGGTGATATTGGCGTAGTATCACTAATAGAAATCGAGTAGGTTATCTCATTATCCCAGTAAATTGTAAAGGTTTCGAGCGCAGGCAAGTCCTGAGGGAAAACGATGACCAAATACAGCGTGGGACGGTCAGGCCTGGCGATGGATATAAGTTTCTTCTTCAGAGACTCTCCTGGCTCCATCCAACTTTTTGCAATACTTATCCAAGGATTATAGATTTCGGAGACTTCCTCTACAGAAGCCCTGGTCTCTATATCAGGCGTAACCTCCTCATCCTTCCCAAGTAGCAGAGGTAGTAGGTTGTCATTAATCAACCCCTTCTTATACAAGGCAACGTACGCCTGGAAAGCGGCATCTTTCTTGGCCATCCGTTCAGACTTCCATTCCCAGCCAGAAGTTGCCGTCCGTACTGATGAATCGACACAGTTTGGTAATGTCACATTGCCAGTTATCAAGCCGTAGAAACTCTCTTGGAAATAGAACTTCGGTTGGAGATCCACGTAGGGCTGCGGGGGTAGAGTTGCGCAGAAGTGATGGATGTGAGCAACGGCAGTTTCAGGGGTGAGGAGGGCCCTGAGGAATTAGAAGATGGTCATAGTGGGCACAGAGACTGACTTACCCGGTTGACTTGATCTCGAATCTAGCATTGGAACGCCCTTCAACATGCTCTTCCGTATCTTCCAGCTGCTGCAGCTTCTGACGCTTCGAAGCATCTTTTTGATACTCTACCCTCATTTGAATCTCCATGTCTCCCCATTCTTGTGGACCCAAAGAACGGTCATCCGAAGGGACTAGGAGGACAAAAATAGAACGCCTTTTTCTTGCCCTTCCCCTTCGTTGGATGAACGACTTGAGATTGGGCGGTTTATTGAAGCATATAACTATGTTACAAGCTGATATGTCAATCCCCTCCTCAAGAACACTAGTCGCAATGATGAAGTTCTTGTCCTTCTTTCGAAAGCAATCGAGAGTATCCGTCTGCTCTAAAGGACTGAGCCAATCGCCAAGAGATGACTTCCTACTAGAGAAGCTAGAAGTTCCAATAAATGTCCCGCACCTCAACATGCCCTTTGTCATGGGATGGACGGATAGGAGGTGGTGGAGGACGGCCACCGTTGCCCGTTGCTCAACGAATATGATCCCATGAAGATCACCGTCCCTGTAGCTTGTTAGGAATCGAATTAACTGTCGCACTTTTCGTGTTGTGTTCGTTTCATCCGGATGACCAGAGTTCAATGCCGAACTAGCACCGTGAACTTGAAGCAACAACTCGAGTACAGCATTGCTCCGTTTCCCATTATCAAAAAACGGGTCGCCGTTCCGTTTCGTTTCTGCGGCACTCCAGATATCTATAGATGTTTTAATATAGTAATCTGCAGCCCATTGGCCTAGCTCGTCGTATACATGATTTGCTTTCGTGCAAAATGATTTTAATTCGCGGAGGACCTTTGAGGTTTCCTTGATTAGATCAATGTCGTCTGAATCTCGGGACGTGCTCGAGTTCGTAGCATCGGTATAGACAGCAATTAGGCTAACAAGCGCCAGAGAAGTATATTGCCCGTAGATTGATGGATTTGACAAGTAGGCAAGCCTCACGAATGTCGGCGGGTGGACATGTTCCAGCAGCTCCCCACGATGAACTCGTGGTGTTCGACATAGCGCATTGAGATCACGCTCGATAATTCTATTTAATTAGCGGCACGTAATACAGCAGGTTCGGAACACCCACTCTAGATCCGATGGTTTGGATCGAATAACTGGGCTTGCCGTTAAGCCGAGAATGTGTGGTACAGCATCTGGCCCTTTCAACCCTAGGAGAGGATGATAGTAATTTTTCATTATCTTATTTGCGGGATGCTCGCCCGCGCAATGATGAGCTGTAATTGCTCAGCCTAAAGTCAAACTTTTCACTTCATGACTCCAAGACGTACCTTCGTCAAACACTAAGAGCGCCAGCTCTTCTATTCGGACAAACCCGTGGCTGAGAGCATCTGACAGAACGCCATGAGTGGATACTACTATACGGACGTTTTCCAGCACTGCGTCCCATATCCTTTGCTCACTCCAACGGTCGACATTATCGGAACCCACGAGTAGGCGTGTCTGAACGTACGGGATGTTTGTGCGGAGAGTAGAGCATTGCTGCTCGCATAGTGCAACTGTCGGGGCAAGAAACCAGACACGCTAAATCCAAGAAGTTACATTACGAATCCATTTGTTGATACATAAAATCTTATTTTATCTTACCTTCTGTGGCGGACATCTCTCTAGCTCGGCCTGTATGCGCATAACCGCACTATCACAGTCAGTATATACTGTGCAAAGCTAGGCAACCCACGGGCCGCCAGCATCAGTTACACAGGGAGGGCAATTCACATATGAGTTTTTCCGCTGCCAGTATCCATCTATTTCTAAAGTCAGAATGATAAAATCGGCTGGGAATGAAGGAGCACTACCACTACAATTGTGTTGCGGGCCATGCTTGCTTCGAACATCTCTAGCTGGTACAGCCTAGACTGCTCATATGGTATCGCACTCGGTTTGGAAAGCTCCATCGCACCAGAGTTTGCTGGAGCATCTTGCAGGGCTACGCAGGTAGATTCTTGGGAAGTCATAATGCTCCATCCATTAGAGTGCAGCGTTTTATAGCAAGATGTTCTGGTTGAAGTGCGCAACGTGGCCGTCAATCCAGCACTGAAAACATCGGTGGTTTATCGCCAGCCTTGGAGCACATATATATGGTGCGTTCCAACCTCCGTATAATACTCTACAATACGCGGCGTGAGAGACTTGGGGTCCTCCTCAGGGTCAAAACCAACAAGGCAGGGCCCTCTATTAGCGCCGAGGAGTAGGCGCCAGTCTCGTCGGTTTCGGCTCAGTGCCTTAAACAAAGCCCTGTAAGGCTAATCAGCAAATGCCACGTTGGGGTCCTATACCAATCGAGAGAAGGCTCTGGCATTGTCGTAGCATTTGTGAATTTGATTGACGCGACGACGCTGCAAATAAAGTGATATGTTGGTGCATGTAGCGACGTGCATTCCAGCCTTTCGTGAAGTGATTGGTGTTAGGTTAGGATGTAATGCCGCTGGCCGTCTTGACTCCGGTATGTGGGGCCTGATGATGGCTGTTTAGTCCCTCACTGGCCGATCAGCAACCAGCATGATGCTTGGTTTGTCTTCTTGCAACCACCACTCCATAGTCACAAACGAGGCTGGCTCTCAAAGTCACACGATTGCGCGTTGACACCAACAAGCATGGCCAGTCTATATCTGAACTCGCGTCCCCGCGTTTTCTACCTTTCACAGAATTAAGCCAGCAACGTGACACTGCTGCACAGGACTGACACTCAGGTTACTATCAGTGCGGCCTACAAGGTAAAGTTGCTAGCTTCAACATCAGGTAAGTAAGGACCCATTCCTGAGTCTACAAATTCTACGACTGTGATGACGTACCAACCCATTACATAGACTCCCGAAGGGGCTTCAGGCCGCAGTTTCCAAAGAGAACCATACCCCGCACAAGTTCCGTTGAAACATGTCTGTATTTCAACCTAGAGGCAGAGGAGTAGGAGGCCGAGGCGGGGGTGATCGTGGTAGAGGAGGAGGAGGCCGAGGCGGGGGTGATCGCGACAGAGGAGGAGGAGGTCGAGGTGGGGGTGATCGCGGCAGAGGTGGTGGTTTCCGAGGTGGTGGGAGAGGAGGCTTTCAGGCGGGGCCCGCTGAGGTGTTCGGGTGAGTCTGTTTCATTTCTATGTCATTTGCTGCTCTGTATTATACGTCTAACACAGTCTAACACTACCAGGGATGGAAAATTTCCTCCCCCAAATCCAAATGTTACGAAGACGGAGGATAGCTACATGGCCCAGAAGCCAACACTCGCCGGTAGCATGGCTGGCATGTCTGTGACGGCTGATTTCCCAGCGAGGCCGGCTTATGGCACGAGGGGGAAGCCGGTTGTACTGTGGGCCAACTATTTTGAGCTTGCAGCGGCGAAGAACCTGATAATTTATCGGTACCACGTCGCCGTCTCACCTGAGGCAAAAGGAAGGAAGCTGAGGCGAGTCTTCGAACTGTTGCTCGAAGATCCTCGACTGAAAAATTCTGCCACCGATTTCAAAGCCATCTTGGTTAGCCGGAAGAAGCTGCCCGACGTTGAACTAGAGGTTGCATATCGCTCCGAGTTCGAGGATGATGCTAAACCTGATGATAAACCATACCGTGTCAAAATCCAACTTACTGGCGAGATGGACATCGATGCTCTCGTGAATCACCTCCGATCCGTCCAACCGGACCCGAATTTCCGCGCCGACAATAGGATGCAGGTAATCCAGAGTTTAAATATTCTTCTGGGGCATTATGCGCAGTCAGATCCTCTCACCACCACCATCGCAAGCAACAAGCATTTTCTTTTTGGTGATGATAAGCCTGGGAATCGCTATCTGGTCGAACACAACCTTGGTAAAGGCCTCACTGCACTACGTGGCTACTTCCGTAGCGCTCGGCCGAGTACTGGCCGAATTCTAGTCAACGTCAACGTGAGCCACGCGGTGTTTTTCAAGCCAGGGCCTCTGATGGAGCTGATCAAGATCTTCGGCGCTGCATACGGCACCAACCTTTTTCAACTAGAGAGATTTTTGAAGAAAGTTCGGGTGGAGACTAATCATCTGCCAGTAAAGAAGAACAAAGCTGGGAAAATAATCCCAAAGGTCAAGACCATCATTGCTCTCGCAAGTAAGAACGATGGCACAGGTTTACCTCACCCGCCAAGAGTCGGTAGATTCGGTGCCAATGCGACGGAAGTCGAGTTTTGGCTCGAATCAACTGATAAGAAGAAATCTGGGAATGGGAGGTATATAACTGTTTTTGACTTTTTCAAGACCCGTAGGTGACAATTCTCATATTCCATCCCCGCTTCAACTAACACAATCCAGACCACAAGAAACATTTAAACGACGCGTTCCCAATCATGAATGTTGGTACCAGAGCCAACCCGATGTACATGCCTGTCGATTACTGCGTGGTTATACCTGGCCAGTCATCCATGAAAAAGCTCGACCCCGATCAGACCGCGGAGATGATTCGTTTTGCGTGCCGCAAACCGCATTTAAACGCCCAGTCTATTACTTCTGATGGGTTGGCAGTACTTGGGTTTGACGCCAAGTCCAAGTCTAATCTAGTAAGTGGCAATGTGGTTTTAATGTTACACAGTTGCTAATGCTCATTAGGGGTTGTTCGGAATCAATATGAACACGAACATGATCACAGTTCCTGGCCGAATTCTTCCACCACCGGTGGTAAAATACCAGGGCAAAAATACCGTAAGCCCAAAAGGCGGACAATGGAACATGATGGGCGTTAAATTCGCCCAGGGTTCGAAATTACCATCATGGACGTATATCTGGATTACGAGGAAGGGGAGGAGAGGCCTGATCAATGGGGAAGACCACATTTCTCGTATCATGGCTGAGTTTCAGGGTATGATGAACGCATCAGGCCTTGGGGCGCCGCCACCTATGAAAGGCAAAGAGATCGTGATAGATGTTGGTCATAACGGACCAAGCAACGACGAGCTCATAGACAATATGTTCAAAATGGCGGCGACTGGGAAAGTCGGGTTGATGGTGGTTGTATTACCTGACCCCGACGCTGCTATGTACAATGCTGTCAAGTATGCTGGTGATATTAAGTATGGGATTCACACCGTCTGCGCCCTCGCTTCGAAGATCACGAAGGAGCAAAGGCGCGACCAGTATTTGGCCAACATAGCTCTAAAGGTCAACAGCAAGTTGCGTGGATCTAATCAGACGCTTGATGCACAGAGACTCGGGATCATATCAGATGGAAAGACAATGGTGGTAGGAATCGACGTCACACATCCATCTCCGGGGTCCCTCTCGAGTGCTCCTAGTGTTGCCGCAATTGTGGCAAGCATAGACAGCACACTGAGCCAGTTCCCTTGTGAGCTTAGTGTTCAGGAGGGCCGGAAGGAGATGGTGACCGATTTGAGCGAGATGATGAGGTCCCGACTTCAGCTGTGGAGGGACAGGAATAAGGCCTTACCTGAGAATATTCTCGTCTACAGAGACGGTGTTTCTGAGGGCCAATACCAAGTCCTGAAAGACGACGAGATCCCGTCTCTACGCAAAGCCTTTGACGGAATCTACACGGCCGATCAGAGGAAGAAGGGATTGCCAAAGCTTTCCGTTATTGTTGTTGGAAAGCGCCACCACACCAGGTTCTACGCCACGAAGCAAGACGAAGCTGATCGTTCTGGAAATCCGAACAACGGCACCGTCGTCGATCGTGGCGTAACCAGCATGTGGAACTGGGATTTCTTCCTCCAGGCCCACACTTGTCTCCAGGGTACAGCGAAGCCAGCCCACTACTACGTGGTGCTGGACGAGATCTTCGGCAAGGGCAACTTGAAGACGCCTCATCCGTTCCCCAATGCCGCCGATACCCTTGAGGACCTGACGCACAACATGTGCTACCTCTTCACTCGCGCGACGAAGGCAGTCAGCATTTGCCCACCTGCATACTACGCCGACCTGGCCTGCGAGCGTGCCCGATGCTACCTACATAAGGAGTACGAGCCCTCGCATCCAGGGGGTTCGAGTGTAAGCGGCGGCGCGCAGCCGAGTACATTGGAATCCGATATTAAGGTCCATGATAGGCTCAAGGACTCGATGTTTTACATTTAATTTATATTTATGACTTTGACGATGATTGATGATCTTTCTGGGAACTTTTGGGGGATTTCTTTGACTTGGAGTTTCGCGAATTGGAAATGGATGGAGGCTAGATTTAGCAGCGTTGGATTTTTGAATCTTACAACTTGGTATTGATTCTTTTAATGTGATGGTAATTGGTTTCCGTAAGAGTCTGTGATATCCGGTGCAATTGTGATATTAGAGCTTGAGCCATAACCCGCCCAATTTACTCCAATCCCAAGATCTTCTCCGCAGCCTTCTTCAACGCAGCCATCGACTCCCTCCACAACGTCGGCCCAACACTAATCCTACAAACCCCAATCTCCTTCCACTCCGCAACCGTAACCTTCCCACCCCCACCACTCAACAGCACCGCTACCTTCCCATCAAGCTCCTTAACAAGCGTCTTCACATCATCCACCGTCACCGGTCCCCAAACAAAAAAGCTCGTCGCCCCGGCCTCCAAGTACGCCTTCCCCCTCCTCACCGCCTCCTTTAACACGTCCTCGTGCCCCCACCCCTCAGGCAGTGGATCAAGCACGAAAAGATCCGTCCTGGCATTCACCACGAAATCAGGTAAGCCTTTCTCCTTCGCAACTTCAAACACGACTTTCAGCCTCTCTACCTGCTCCTCTACTGTCCTCAACCCTTCTAACCCTTTCCCATACCCCGTAGCGGGAATCCCATCCTCGATATTCGCCCCGACGACACCGAGATCAATAGCACCACCTATGCACTCACGTAGCTGGTAGCCATACCCATCCTGCAAATCCGCGCTGAGCGGGACGCCAGCAGCGCGCGCGATGGGAGAGATAAGGGACAGAGCTTCCAGGTTCAAAGGCAAAGTGAGGTCGGCGTCCGCGAGGCCGAGGGTCCCTGCTATGGCGAACGAACCCGTTGCGAGGGCGCGGACGGGGGTGGAGGTTGGGGTGTTGAGGGCGAGGACGGTGGTGGTGGAGGGGATGTCGTGGACGTTGCTGAGGACGAAGGGGGAGGAGGGTTGGTGGAGGGCTTTGAGTTTGAGGGCGTAGGCGTTGTCGATGGGGACGGGCTGGGGGGTTGGGGTTGGCATTGTGGTGGTGTTGGGTTGGGTGGAGAGGTTGAATGTGATAAATTGGGAGTCCTGTTAAACTTTCGGCTTGGGATAAAGTTTCAGTGGAGGATGATGTTATGGGTGCTTAGTTTGGATTTCAACTTAGACTTTTTGAATACGTTTATAGAAACTATAAAGGAAGGGACCTTGTTATATATTACAGATCAGACAGGCGGGGTAGGCTGCGGGGTTCTGTGCGAACACCAAAGGATGACTCCGGTTCTCCGGTGTATATTTCAGGAAGGTGATTACTCACCAATCGTGAATACAGACACCAAAACGCGCCCTTACAGGATACCGAGATCTAGGCAGAAGTGTGCTACACAGAAAGTGGCGGGCATTAATCGAACCGTATTACTACCCTTATAAGGACAATAGTGCAGCTGTGGCGGTGGGTTGGTGAATGACATGTTTGGTATATGGTGGCGCATTTAATAATCTACTGCACTTAGATGAGCTTCATATATTTGCTTTGTAACCAGCGCTCTCTCTATCATCACACATGCTGTCAAGTAATAACCAAGAAATAGCTTTGGTAATAATAATTACACATTTGTAAGTTCGTTATAATGCCGTGTATGATAAGCAATACATCCCAAACCCGCGTATACAAAAATGAACCGAACAGCCAGTCCAATGCAAATCGCTCGCTCATTCGCCTGGCTTAGAAATGAGATCCGGGATATCATCGACTGTGTTGTTTCCTTCCAAAATATCTGGGGTATGGTTAGCGAGGGCGTGGGGGGGAAGCTGGGCTGCGCTAAACGGGATACTTACTATAAACCGCAGTAAACAATGGGTATTCATGCGCCAGTCCCCTGCTGTTCAAAAACGAGTGTACCTCATACGCGGTGCTCGTTCCCTGCAGCTTCTGCCCATTCAGCTCGCGCTTCTCGATCTCGTTGATTGAGAGGCCCTCCTCTACCGACATCTTTGCGCACTTGTGGTTCCTGCCACCCGAACAGCTGGTAATGAGATCAGCCACGCCACAGCTCTCCTCGAGGAATGTGGCTGGGTCGACGGTCTCGGCAAAGAATTCTTTGCCGAACTTGACCATCTCGAGTAGGCCGACACGCATGACAGCTGCTTTGGCATTGTCACCCCATCCGCGGCCATCGACGAAGCCAGCGGCTACGGCGACGATGTTCTTCAGTGCGCCTCCGAGAGAGACACCTGCAACATCGTGGATCACGCGAATGTGGAAGTATTGTCGGTGGAACAGTGTGTGCCAAAGAGCATGGTCTATAGGAGGATAGTCGGAAGGTAAGGGAGTTAGTTTGACAGACGAGACTTCTCCGTGTACATCAAGGTGCTGCAACCCCTTTAAGTCGTCGGTTGAGGCCTGGGGAGACGGCCCTCTCGGCGTAGGGGTTCGAGAATCCAGCATGGGCGGGTCGTATCCGATGGTGGTTTCGGACCATTTCTCCTTGGCGATTTCTGTGGCGAGGTTGGCACCGGACAGTGCTCCGACGTAGATTCCCAAGCCCTTTCCAATCGTTTCCGAGAAGAGACTCACTGATGCATCCGTGACGTGAACGCCCTTGATGCAGGATATTCCACGGGCGAAGGGGAGGATGTGGCCGCGCATTTGCTGGGAGAGTCTGCCAATAAACTGGTGGGGTAGGTTGAAGATCAGGATTGAGGCGCCCTCTACGGCGTTTTCTACCGATGGGTTGGCGACAAGGTTCGTCGGCAATGGGATATCTGGGAGGTATTTGAAGTTCTCGTGGTATTTGTTGATCAGGCTCGTAAGCTTCTCTGGTTTGGCGGAGTCTCCTGGGTAATGTTTCGAGTTTTTGGGGATGGTGACTTCTTCCTCGAAAACCCACATCTGAACATCCTCTTCGAATAATTCGGGGTGCGCCCTTGTGTTCTCTGCTACGATCTTTGCGATAGTTGAACCCCTACACAATTGAAGGTCAGTACAGGCCATTGGAAATTGGGGCAGCGCACTCACCAGTTTCCCGATCCTACAACGGCCACCTTATGCCTTTTCGATGGGGCGTTGAGAGTCGCCATGTTATGTGTCTGAGAAGGCTTGAGATGCAGCGCAGTTTGTATGACCCGTTGTTGAGCCTTACCTGCGGCTGTCACAGAAGTTTTGGATAGCATCCAGGCTAGTTTGAAGCAAAATATCTATAGTTGAGCAAAAAGGGTCGTCTTTGGGCGTGCTACTGAGATTCTTGTTGGGGAAACGGGGATTTGCTTGTAGAAATTAGTATATCTATACACGCAGGAGATATAAGGATGCTGAACGACCGAGAGAAAGCCGTCGACCGAGGGACAGGGCTTCCGGGCTAGCCAAGTAGTGGATCGGCAGGAATTTATAAAAGAAGCTAGCAACGATATTGCACGAGAAGTGGTGAGAATGGTTGAGCTACTGATGAGGCTCGGGAGAAAAAAGCGGGGAGGGAAGGGGTCGCCGATGAGATAGATATACCGGAAGCAGTTTAGCGTTAAGATCTAAATCTGCACAGTCGTGGGATCTCGTGGGATTTTACTTTCACATGTTTTGAAGCGGCGCTACCGAGATTAGTCAGCAGAGCTTAAAGGCTTACTTTCGTTACTTTTGCACGATATAGATTGAAACTCTCCGGAACTACGTCATATGTCAGGGAGTCGAGTCCAAAATGCCGCTACATGTGAGAATCCGCGGTCAACGGGGCTCGGGAGCATGTGTCGATCACGACTATTTCAACGTGCAGAATTTATTTATTAGCCGTCCGAGGAGGAGCCAGAGGAGAGTATAGGCCATGATATTTGGAATAGCAATGATGGGGATAGTTGCTACGGCCCTGTGAACCCTGCAACCCTAAAGCCGGGGTTCTATCAGTCCGTGTTACGGTGATGGCCTCGTCCAGAACACAGATTGCGCGGCATGACAGCCTACAAAAACTCACTAACACGGCCAGGCTGAATTGCCAGCCATTAAAAGCTTGTGAGGCTATCCCCTGTCATACGACGTGCTGCGGGGTAAAGTCTACGTCCGCCAATAAAGTAGAGCGCCCTTCTTTCATAATCAAGGGATCCAATATGAGACCTCTTAGTAATTGCATCAGGGAGGCGTTTTGGTGCATCCCGACGACCTCATAAATGCGGTCGACAAATGGGAAAGGCAGTGTCTAACACAACCTGGGCTGGAGCTGAAAAACAGTGCATGTTGTGGCTTTTATCACCCTTGTAGCATTTGCTGCCAATGCGGGACAAAAGCTTGCCTTATCTCTGTGACATATTACACATATAAGTATGCTTGGGTGAATGGATGGAGCTGTGTCGAGCTGTGATATTCTCCTAAAATCTACAGAGATTCTTGAATGCCTTTGATCAGTGATATCTACTCTACGAAACATCTAAACCTCCATCTATTCCAGTGACAACACTCACAATGCAAGGCATCGTCGTCGACAATGCGGGTGGGGACTTCCACCTCGTAGACACGCTCGAGGAGCCTACCCCAGGCCGAAACCAGATCTTGGTCAAGTCTCTTGTTACTGCCATCAACCCCGTGTACGGCTACCCTTGTAATTTTCTATCACATAGCTAATATACATCCCACAGTGAAGGATTCATGCAAGGCACCGGGCAACTGGTAACAGCCTGGCCTATTGTCCTTGGCTGCGACGCCTCGGGAACCGTAGTCGAAGTTGGCGAGGGCGTGACGAAATTCAAGATCGGCGATGCTGTGTTCGGGTGCACCACGCTGGGAACCCCTGGGCACTCGACTTTCCAAGAATATGTAGGCGATTTGCAGATATATAAATTTATTGGAGATTATTGCTAATGCTGCTAACTAAGTTTTTAATGGATGAGGATCTTACGTTTAAGAAGCCGGGGGGCGTGACTACGGAACAGGCTGCGACTATTGGCGTTGGGCTTCTTGTAAGATGGGATTCTGTTCTCAATGTAATGATGAAGCTAATTTATAACACAGACTGCAGCTTTGGGTGTCATTATTGGGGCAAACGTCGAGTTAAAAGCTAAAGAGAGTAATTCCCAAAGCCCATGGTTGATTGTTCTCGGTGCAGCCGGAGGTGTTGGCCAGTTCGCCGTTCAGGTATATCTTTCTCCATATATCAAATAGCGGTACTGTATCTAACCACTATATCAGTTGGGCAAGCTATGCGGCTATAGGGTTCTTGGATCCTCCTCCCCTTCTAACACCGAGGTATTGGTGTCCGCATTATTTCACAGGCCTCTCACTAACAGAACTATAAGGTCGTCAAAGCCGCCGGAGCAGAAGCAGTCTTCGACTACAAACTTCCCCTCGATGAACAGTTAGCTACTATTCAACAGGTAACTAATGGCAACTTCACTCGCGTCTTTGATGCTAGCGCAATGGGCACCGAAACAGGCATAGACGCAGTCACGCAAGTTGCCGATCAAAGAGCTCCAGAGAGGTACTTCTCCACGACTAATGACTGGTAAGTATCCTTTCCAAGCCCAGCTTCAATTTCCTCTAATTATTTTTGGCCACGTCGATTAATCGTGTATAAAGGGCTCCCATCGATCCTCGAGAAGGCGTGGCGATTCACCATGTGGAGTTGGGACAAATCGGACGCTCGGGGAGTGAGAAAGCGGAGAAAATCAATAAGGATATTGTCACCATGATCCCTAATTTGGAGGATTATTTGGGGGCTGGCCTTCTGAGACCGCTTGAATATGTGCAGGTGGGAGATATTGGGGTTGGGGAGGTTTTGAAAGCCCTGGAGGCGTTTAAGAATCATAAGAGTGGGAAGAAACTTGTGGTGAGGCTGGCGGAGAACTAGGAATTAGTTAGTGTTGAATTAACGACATCTATTCACGATTAGTTTTCCTATATATGTATCACACGTTTCTACGAGATATGCCAGTTAGCATTGAACGGTGGCCCAGGCTGCTCCGCCTTCAGTAATGGCATCGAAGATGGCTTCTAGGACTAGGACTTAATAATTGAATTTCAACCGTCCTTCTACACCCCAAAATCTTACATATATAACACAGGGGTATCACTTTATAAATCATCACCACCACAACCCCCCGTCCAACCTCACAACACCACCCACCCCACAACCCCCACCACCACCCCCTCCCACCAACTCCACCCCACCCTCCCCCTCCCCTCACTCACCACACCCTCCGAATTCCCATTCCTCACCCCCTCCACCTGCTCCTGCACATTCTCCCTAAAATCCCCAATCACATTCCCCGGCGGATAATACTCACACACAACATACCACCCCGGGCTGCCCCCCCTCCTATCACACTCCCTCCTTCCACATCCCACAGTGGTCGTATCCTTCCAGACAACCTGCGTGAAGTGACCTGTCTCGTGGCTGAATTCGGCTTTTTTGAAATCGTACGAGGAGCGCTCGGTGCCCCAGGCGTCTATGGAGGATGTGGCGTTTGGGTAGCCGGCGGCGAGGTTCTCGCCTGTTGGGCCGCCCTGGAGTTTGTTTGTTAGCAACTGTCTTTATATTCCTCTCTAGGTAGAGTGTATTGAAAGGATTTATGCTTACCGAGTGCTCGAATTCGCACGCCTCCGCCCAGTCCGCTGCATACGCTGCGCTTGTCGTGTTCCACGCCAGGGCGCTGGCATTGTGTTCTTTGCGGTAGAAATTGTGTGTCTCGAGGATGGCGCGCTGGAAGGCGCGGGGGGAGGTGTATTCTGTAGATGGCGGGGTTGGTGTAGCGGCTGCGCCGAGTGTCGTAGGGATGGTCGTGTGGACAGTGACCGTTACCGCGGCGTAAGCGGATGGGAGGAGCAGGAAGACAGGTAATCGGAGTCGCATACTGTGCGTATAGTGCTGGGAGTGTCACACAAGTACATGCAAAGAAGAGATCAACGTCGGAAGTGATTCAAGCACGCATATTCATTCATGTAGGGAAGGAACTTCATTGATGTGTCGCTCCTGCCATTTGAGAGAAAACAATGAAAGAAATAGTCCCATCTCGCCCTTCCAGCCTCGTTGCGGAGAACAAGGAACGAGACAAGAACCACTCACCGTGCATAGCCTCAGAGAAACACGTTTCATCCCGGTATGCTGATAATACGTCGTTTGTTTCTTTGCGCGGCTTTCGAGGCGGTGTTTCTGGCGTTTCTTGGTTAGGGGAATCCGTTGGTGATGGGTTGGTGGCCGCGATTGGGGTTGGCGCCCGTCAGCCTTGTCTATGACGACATGATGCAGAGAAACAAAAGGACAGGGGTACCTATCGATGTCACGTGTTATGGTTCCATTTCAATGAGAAGTCTTGAAGGTTTAAAAAGAGTGGTATGCGCATCTCAGTGAAGAGTCCTTAGTAGTAAAAACTAGCAGAAAAAAGCAATAAAATCATACAAACAATACAAAAAGTGGCCTAGATAAGCGGAGTATTCAAAAAAAGACGCGTTATGTATAATAGTGCTCCGGCCGTATCCCAACCCATCATACACAATAGTGTCCTTTTTCTGACTCCTGCGAGCCCTTTGTCGTTTATCCCATTTTATTTACCTTCCTCCAGAGTACGCCTTGTGCATGCCATCCATCTTCATACTCCGTAACCCCCTCCGTTGTTGTGTGTTGTGATATTCCCATTCGATATTCAATGAGTGTCCAAGTCACATCTCTGCCTCATACAAAACTCGCCCACTTAATAAATCCTTCCGTTCAAGAAGAGAAAGTAGACCGTGCAAGTGATTAGTCACTCGAGACGGTATCGCACATTAAATAGCTGCCAGTCTTTGGAGAACCGTGAGAACACCTAAGTACCGTTAGTATTTTCTAAACTGAATAGCATAGTATCATGAGACTCACCAGTAACTCCCTGCGTCAGCGTCTTCATAGCCTCCGTGTTACGGCTTCCCAAGCTCACAGTCGTAACATACGGAACCTCACCCTTCTCCTCTATTTCATTCGCCCACCTGAAGACCACTTCGTCTTCGCGTCCATCACCGACGACCAATAAGAAATCCACGGGGTATTTGCCCTTCCGGGCTGGTTCCATGCCGTCCTTGATGTTCTTGAAGATGATTTCGGCAGCAGTGCGCTTCGTCCACTTCATCGACTCGACAATAACAGCTCCCTCGACGGGAATGGCGCGGACATGCTGGTCCTCGCATGCATCGTTAATATGGCCGGCACAGTCTCCAGCCTGACGAGAGGCCGTTTCGAAGTCCTCGGCATTCTTGTAGTGGAAGATCAGCGAGCAATGGCGAGTCTCGACCCAGCTGCCCGGGGTCCTGTCTTTGTAGTAGTTCATGATTCCAATGACGGAATCCTTCCAGGCGTTCATTTCATTCGGATCAGACATCTCTTGCCATTCCGTCTTTCCGAATTCGCGGAGGAATGCGCCATTCTCAGCAATCAGACCAAGGTTCGGCACGCGCTTGAATAGAGTATCAAGTTCCTCGGGCTTGCGGCCGCTCATGACATAGACCATGTTCCTCTCATCTATGAGAAGATCATTCAGTGCGTCGATTGTTCGCTGTGGGCTGGTCAAGATGATGTTGCTGGGAGAACCCCAAACGGCCAAAGTTCCCTCGTAATCGAGAATGAAAAGACGACGACCTGAGGACTGGTATTGAGAGCTTAAACCGGGGATGGACAGGCGAGGAACCGAGGTGGTGTCCCGTCTGTGCTGTTCCTCATAGACTTCATCTAACTTGTTGATGAACGCATTGAACCAGTGGTCGGCGGTCTCGTGCATGACAGCCTTGTACAGGTTCGTCCACCGCCTCTCTTTTTCAGGGTTTTCCATCTCAAGAGCTGTCTTGATGGCCTCCGCACACTGGCGGTAGTCCCAGGGGTTGATGGAGAGATCATAGCCGCCGAAGATAGAGGCACTTCCAGTAAATTCGCTCAAAATGAGAGATCCGTATTTGTTGTGACCTTCGAACTTGCCATCCTGGCAGAAGAGGTACTCGTGACTGGTCAAGTTCATGCCCTCACGCTGGCTGGCAATCATAAGCGCATCCGCAACAGTTAACAGTGCGAGGTATTGCGCGTAGCTGATGTCCTGCTTCAAGTACACGAGGGGCTGGTAGGCAAGGTTTGCCCACGACGAGTTGACACGCGTGACAATATCGGAGACGGTGGCGTCAAGTTCGGCTTGCTCAGTGGTTGATGTGGCGACTTGGATCATGACAACGCGGTCTCTCCATTCGGGGTATTTGTTCAAAAACAGCTCATAAGCCAGGAGCTTAGGCCTTACGCCGCGGACGTGATCAAGCTTGTCTCTGGCGACAATGAGCTTCTTGCCCCTATATCGCTCTTGCATGGTTTTTAACCATTCTGCGACCTCCGGGTCCTCGCGATGCACACTCAACGCCACCGGATCGATTCCAATCGCCAAGTTAACAACATTGACGAAGCGATCCTCGAGCTGAACGCCTTCATTTGTAGCTTCAACACACAAAATACGGCTGCAAGTCTGCAAGAAATGGCGAGAGTATTCGTGAATCTGGAAAGCAATGAGGTTTGCTCCCAGCATTCCCTCCAGAAGCTCCTTTCGAACTGCGAGACAGCGGAAAACTTCGGACGAAGGGAATGCCACGTGCAAGAAGAAGCCGATCTTGGCATCAGGAAGCTTCTTCCTCACCAACGCCGGAACGAGGAGCAGATGGTAGTCGTGGACCCAAATCACATCGCCTCGCTTCCAGTTCTTGACAATCTTATCCGCAAAGGCCTCGTTAACCTTAACATAGTAGACCCATGAATGGTCCTGATAAGTCTTGCTCTTTGGGTTATCCGGAATCTGGTAGTGGAACACCGGCCATAGGATCTGCTTGCAGTAGTGGGTATAGGCGCCATCAAAATCGCTATCTTTGCAGAAAACAGTGAGGCAGTCGTATTCGGCAGCCAGCGCCTCGTCAATATCTTGCTTTTGCTGCGTATTCTCAAGCGCATCAGTGGGCATGCCAAGAGTTCCAACCCAGTTGAAGTCTTGCTTTCCACTTCGCGCAGCTGCCTGCACAGCATTACGCAAGCCACCATTGCCCTGGTCAGCGGGCTCAATCGTCCATGTTGCTTCGGAGAAGTTGCGGTCGTGGCTGTCGTGGCTGTTGCTCCGGTTCAAATGGTTTGTGTGCCGGATGCTGGCGCGTCTCATAGCAGCTGCCTTCTCAACTAGCCTCTTCTTATGCTGCAAAATCGATGCTGGCGGTGGCGAGCTTGCCCTGGACTTCGGCTGCACAAAGCTAGTTCCAGTGCCCCATTCGGGCGCATGGGGATCGCTCGGTGCAACCACAGACCGAGGGTCTACCTTCTTCGGAAAGTGTTTTCGTCCAGTGCCTGCTGATTCCTGGGCGAAGAACTTCTCGTATCCGCCATCTTCCTTGGTTGGCGACTGAGGAGGTGTAAGCTGTTGCTTATCGAACAGACTGGGAGCATCTTTGGAGGTGTCGATTTGGATTGGAGGGTGTGCTGGAGCATGGGGGCGGAGAGAGCTCCTGCGGGAGGTAGTGTCGCTCTGAGCTGGGAGAGTAAAGTTGATGGTATGGGGGAGGAAACTAGAGGACACAAGGTCAGCGATTGGACTCAGAAGTTGAAGACGATGCCGACAACGAAGTATGAAAGTAGCTAGGCAATTCCATTGGAACACCAGCATATAAAGCCGCAGGGTGGTCGTTGTAAACCACGGGGTGCTACTTACAGAGAAACCACGAAGATGGTCATTGTTGCAACTTCTGTCGGCTTTGGCGGGGTAAAAAGCTAGATCAAGGACAGCGTGGCTGACGGTGCGACAGCTCGTCTGTCGTGTAGTTAAAAGAATACTCCTGCAAGATCATCAAGATACTTGAAGGCAGTGGTCGTAAAGAGCACCTTTTTGCAAGGCACGGAGTTGTCGGTTGGGCGTTTCGGCGGCTTGCTGCAAGGCCGGTCTGCTGGTTACATTCCTAAGACAGTGTGTCTTTGTTCAAACAGTCGATCCTGCGTTTGAAGAAGGTGTGAACAGATCGGTTATCGAAGTTGTAGAGAGGATTCCTGTCGGTTTTCTATGTTTCTGTCATAATCTCCACTTTCGGATTCGATGAGCATCATCATCCATTATAATTATCAGATTTAGTGGCTGAGAGCCTTGGGAGGGGACACTTTTTCAACCGACGTCAGGCCCGCGCTAAGGCCAAGAGAAGGCTAGGCACTCGGCGATACAGCGCGAGCAAGGCATGGGAAGACTGGGAAGGTATGGGCAAGGAACGGAAAAGGCCCACTGTAGCACTGGTGGCGGTGCGGAATATGCGCTAATTAAGTTACAGTACTGTACATCCGGCCTATCTTCTCCCTGTTCTCCTTGTTCTCCCTCAAATCCCTCCCTCTAAACGGACAAAATATCGATATATCGATATACCGATATATCGACATAGTCAGTCTCTTTCTTCATAATCACAATAAAGTGTTACGGGCGGACACGGACACGTCCCTGGCAACAAACATGCAAATGCAGAATATGCAGTTTGCCTCATTCTTCCTGGGGAGGAGGGATCTTACTCTATTTTCCCGGGCAGGAAACGAGAGATGTTTCATCCCAAATGATACATCAAACTGGCGGCGCGTATGCATCGATCGTATCTTGCTCGGGCCAGGCTGAACCGACACGACTGACTGACTCCTCAGCTCAGCCCGGAGTCTATATCCATGCCTGCATTCGGCCATATACCATATACTACCAGCAATTGCTATTGGAGTCCCAATCTTACGCCAACTACGGGAAGCAGGGAGCCAGCAGACGGGGGCTAGAGCACCACCACTACCCACTACCAGCGGCTGCATGCCCGTATGAGGCACATACATCATACATATGCAATAGATTTTGAGGGAACAATGGTGCTGATGCACGGTGCTATGCATATGGAATTCACAACGAACCATCCAAGCACCACCCTACGAGCCATGCTCGCGGCCCTTAAATATCTCATCTCCGCGCTCCCGTAACTCAAGATGAGAGTTTAAAACGGAAAATGCATGCTGGAGCCCAATTGCTGCCCACAAGTATGGGCCACTAACACTGGCCTAAGCTGACACGCGGTCGGCCTCATTGGCTCCAAGCGCGCATTCCAAGGGGTACTGAGGTATACGTGTGATAGAGTATACTCTATGTGTGATATGCGCCCATGCCGGCAAATATGCAGTCCTGTATGGCTCAGCAGCCTCAGCATCAACTACAGGGAGTACTTGTACTGTAGTAGAGTACTCTAGCAGACACTCTAGCAGATACTCAGTGTTGTTGAACTTGGACCTCGACAAAAAAGATCGCGTGGCGCGGCGGTTCACGAAAACATCGTTGAGCCGTTTATTTCCGACACGCAGGACCCGTAGGGCATCAATTCCCTCACACTACTAAATGCCGTCCGCCGCCCCAGACCCCAGAACTCCAGGGCGCATCTCGGCGCGACAAACCGACGACGACGACGCACCCCAACAAAATATGCGCTTCTCTGAGTTTAGCCAGAAGTTAGCCCAGAAGCACGTTATCCCTACTCCTTGATTGTTGCGAAAACGCCGTTGTAGCAAATCAGCTTCTCGGCTTCTTTTTCATGATCGGCCTGCGCCTCGCTTGGCTTGCCACCCCCCAGCGAACACCCGCCGCTGGTCTAGCCTCAGATCTTGCCGCTCCTCCGGGTCCCCCCCATCACGAATGCGGAGAGTTCTAGGTCCGTCGCTGCGGCTTTGCGTAAGTGAAAGCCGCACACCCTCCCATAGGCAACTTTCACATGTACGGAGAATCACGTTGTTACACAGTAGCATTTGAGGTCGATGAAACGTTTGCGTACAGTAATTGGACTGAAAAGAGGGTGCATGCGCCATTTTCGCTCATATATATCTATAGGTCGGTGATTCTATAGGTAGGTTGACGGTGGGACCAGGCCTGTCACAGAAGCCAAGGCTGTATGTGTTGTGCTTCAACTCATTTTCCAGGCTCCAAGAGAGCAGCCGACTGAAAAGACTGAAGTCCCCTTGTTACCAAACAGGAGGGTGTGGCACGCGGTTAGATTAGGTGCACAATCTGCAGCACTTTCTGTTTTTAGGATGGCTTGAGAACAGCCAGGTCATAGGGCCTTCCATTCCATCGACGGGCATGTCATGGGATTTCATCTGTCGGGCGGATTCAATTGCGTAACGCCCTGTTCATTACTATTCTCAGTGCCTCCAGGTCCTGATGGCCTTGTCCTTTCCTCCACTACAGACCATTTTCCCATCTGGGCTCCAGTCGACCGAGTACACTTCGTCTTGATGGCCAGGCAAATCTAGAACGTTGTATTAGATAAGTCTTGGTACGTTGGGGTTATGATATGGGTGAGGGGTGATGAGGGGTCGTGCGGGGTTATTTTGTCCACGGCAACAATTGCTGGGCGGGGTACGTACCAACTGCGAGCTTGTGCGTCCTCATGTCCCAGCACTTCAGCGTCGTGTCTTTGCTGCCGGTTACCAGCAATCTCGAGTCCGGGCTAAAGGCGCATTGATACACTGGTCCAACATGGCCCCTAAGTGTGTTGATGAACTTTCCGTCACGTGCGTTCCAGAGCTTCGTGGAGTTGTCGAAAGCGCTCGAAGCGATGAGCAACCCATCCGGTGAGAAGGTCACATGATTCACTTGTTTCTGATGTCCCATGAGCCTAGCAATATGTTTCGTCCCCTTAGAAGGTTCCCAGAGGAACATGGTGAAGTCATCCGAGGCGGAGACGAGGCGTTCAACGACCTCTCCCTGGATAGTGGCTGCCTTGAGGAACCGCTCTTTCGCTGCGGCCACCTTGCCTTCCTGTGTCTCAGGGATCTTGCCAGTGTGGTCATGGTAGGCGGTGCGGAGGACGAAGTCTGTGGACAACGCGAGATGGTTGACCCAATGCGCGTGGGAGCTCAAAGTGTGAGCCAAAGTGCCGTCACTGACGTTCCACACCTTGATGGTCTTGTCGTGGGACGCCGAGTAGATGAACCCAGTTCCTCCCCACTTCACGCACGACACGGATCCCTTGTGCCCGCTGAATACCATATCGATCTTCCCCTGGTTTGTCGACCACACTCTAACCGTGCAATCCTTCGACGACGAGGCGAGTCTCGGCTCTCCTGGCTTCTGCATATGGTATGGCTCCCAGCTCAAACTCGTAACCCACTTTGAGTGACCCTTCATCGGCTTGCCCATTTCGCCACCAGTTTTCGGGTCCCATAAACGCACTGTGTTATCCATACTACCAGTTGCTATCCTAGAGTCGTCCGGCGACCAGCTAACGGCCAACACCCAGCTCGTATGTCCCTTCAGCGTGTGGATGGGAGTACCAGTATCGCAGTCCATTATCCTTGCAGTATTATCACCACTACCGCTAACCATCCTGGACGAACTCCTCGGTGAGAATTGCGTGGCTAAAATGGCTTCGCCATGTCCTGGGATCGTGGATGCGCATCGCGAGACTGGCTTGACTTTGAAAACTGCTTGTGGTGCAGCAGAGATGTTCTGTACCTCTTCGGTACTTATTAATCCCGGCAGCAGGAGGGTTTTGTAGACGTTGGTAGGGAAGGCAGTTGTGACGAGGTTTGTGGAGGATTTCCTTTCTGGGACGGGGAGGGTGAAGCGATAAGGAATATGGTCGGATTCATCCTGAGATATATTAGCACCAGCGCAAACGAGAAGTCGGAATATACTAACATGGCCTTGCAGAGCATTGACAAGATTCTCTAAGTTCTTTGGGTTTGCATCCGCAACTGAAACCAAGACCGGTGTGCCGATTGGGAGGCCTGTTGTCTCGTCGAAAAACTGTATCCGCAAGCTCCCCGCATCGGCTGGAATCTCTTCGATGGCTTGTTGCTGTCCCGCTCTCTCTGCGGCGTCCGTTCTTGCGCGCTTACTCGGGGGAGGTAAGACGGTCGACATTTTGTAAAATATATGCCGAAAAAACTTGATGTGTATGCAGGAATATGAAGTAAGTCCCTTCAAGCGCCGTCCCATGAAGTCTCGACGAGGCTCGAAAATATTTTGGTGCTTGGTCCGTGCTTTCAGCCTTGTGGTAGCCTTGTACCCCACATACGTCGACTTCATGGCCTTCCACCACCAGTCCTATAGAATAATCCATATCACAGCCATAGAGGGCCAATCTGGCATATTAGTTCAAAATTACACTTTATTGACGTTGATATTTGAAATAACGTCTTGAAAAACACTAACGAAGGATCTACAGTGCAATGTCTAGCACGCCAAGGCCATCCACCTCCTTCAGTGCTCGGACTGCCATATCACATCGTCACGATGGAGACACTGCTTCAACTTCCCAAGGGCAGAGCATACAGCGTACTCTAAGTCGAGCTACTACCCGTCCACCGACGAGGGCACGCTCGCGAGCCGCATCATCCATCGGCGGCGGGCTATCACAGCACATAGTGTGCGCTGTGAGTGAAAGCCGAGGAGTATCCCCCACCGTCGGCCTGGCATTTGTGAATGTATCCACCGGAGAAGCCGTGATGAGCCAAATATGTGACAACCAATTTTATGTGAGGACCGTACTGAAGCTCCAGGTGTTTGAGCCCACCGAAATTCTTCTGGTATCTACTTCTGGCCCTCCGAATCAGAAGTCAAAGATGTATTCCTTGATTGAAGAGGAGGTCATTGGTTCCAGGATTGTTTGTGTTGACCGTAGGTATTGGTCTGAACCCGCCGGGATGGATTTCATTCAACAGCTAGCCTTCCCGGAAGATGTCGAGGCCATCAAGGTTGCCACTGGAGGCAATTTCTATGCCACATGTTGTCTCGCAGCGGTATGCGAGCCATGATTTCGAAATATGAAGATGTATGCATTCTGATCTGTGGTTTCCTTCTAGTCTCTGCGATATATGGAACATTCCCTTTCTCTTACATTTGCCTCTCATTCCCTTCGAATCAAATACCAGCCATCTGAGGGCTCTATGATGATTGATCTTTCTACTATTCAGTCCCTTGAACTTATCCAGAATATTACCAATGTCAAGTCAAAGGACTGTCTGTTCGGCCTCTTGAATGAGACATTAACTCCAATGGGCTCGAGGATGCTTCGAAGCAACATTTTACAGCCTTCAACGCAAGAGAGCATACTCAAGAACCGCTATGAAGCTGTCGGTGAATTGGCATCTAAGGAGGAGATGTTTTTTGACACAAGAAATGGCAAGCATGTCGTAAACAGTATCTATTTTTATTTATAATTAACTGCCATCAGCTCTTAAGCCTTTTCACGACGTCGACAAGCTCTTGACCAATGTATGTTGCGGTCAGTACTGTCCAGGGGCCATGCTAATGTGCAAAGCTCATCATCCAACCAACCCAGCCCGATATTCAGCATTCAGAACAGTCTATCAACCACATACTGATGCTGAAAACATTCGTCCAATGTGTTGGTCCCGTATATGAAGCATTGTCAGGCGCGAGATCACCACTGTTGGTCGACATCAGAAATGTTTGTCGGCCAAACAATATTACTCCCACATTGAAAATAATCGGGGAAGTAATCAACGACGATGTGACTTTCCAGCGCAGTCCGCTCGATTTGCGGAATCAGAGGACATATGCAGTGAAGGTATGGCTACTATCAATTCTCACAACCAAATCTAATTTTCAATAGTCTGGTGTCAACGGGCTGCTAGATGTGGCTCGTCAAACTTTTAGAGAGGCAACACAAGATGTGCATAAACATGTTTCTGACATCAACGGTGAGTTAATAGTTCCAAAATGCAGTCATATTCATGATTCTGACACAGATAAGACCAATACGAGATGCAAATGGAGACCAGATATGATAATGCGAGAAGATACTACCTCAGGATCCCGGAATCTAATCTAGAAGGGCGGACAATGCCGGATATTCTCATCAACTGCTACAGAAAGAAGGGGTACATCGAGTGCCAGACCTTGGATTTGGTCAAGCTCAATCAAAGGATTGAGGATTCCCACCAAGAAGTTGTTTTGATGAGTGACAAGACCGTTGCGCAGCTTATTGACAATGTTCGCGCAGAAATTCAGCCACTGTTTCGCGTATCTGACAGCATAGCCATGCTTGACATGCTTGCAGCATTCGCTCAGCTGGTAACGACGAGTGATTATATTAAACCGGAAATTACGAGGTGCCTGGCCATCAAATCTGGTCGCCATCCAGTTCATGAGAAGGTATTGACGCTTGCTACGATCAAGGGGCAATACTAACATATGTCAGGCGCATTCTGAGAAGTTTATTCCCAATGATGTCTATGCGGACAAGCAACAGCGGTTCCAGATAATTACCGGATGCAATATGAGCGGGAAGAGCACTTACATTCGTTCGATTGCCCTGATGACTGTTATGGCCCAAATCGGAAGCTTTGTGCCAGCGCAGTATGCTTCGTTTCCCATTGTGGACCAGCTATTTGCAAGGGTGTCGATGGACGACTGCATCGAAGCTAATGTTTCTACATTTGCATCAGAAATGAGGGAGACTGCGTTCATCCTTAGGTATACTTGTATCAAAAAGTTGGCAACTCGATCCACTAATGGTTTTCAGGAATATCGGAAATAATAGTCTGGTGATCATTGATGAACTTGGGCGCGGCACCAGCACCAGAGACGGGCTGGCGATTGCGTTGAGTATTTCAGAAGCTCTCGTCGAGTCTCAAGCTTTTGTCTGGTTCACAACTCACTTCCGAGAACTCGGTATGATTGTCCTTCTTCAACTGCGTAACCTCAAACTCATGTCACCAGCTCAGATAATGAACGAGCGCGCCGGTGTCGTTAACATGCACCTTAAAGTCGACATCAGCCAAGAAGATAAAATGGTCATGCTATACAAAATAGCAAACGGCTTCGTGAAAGAAGAACACTACGGTCTCGCTCTAGCCCGCGTCGTGAACCTCCCACCCCTGATTCTCGAGGTTGCAGAGAAAGTATCTAAGAAGCTACAGGCGCAGGCAGCAGCGAAGAAGAAATCCTCTAAATCGTTTGCGATTGCACGGAAGCGGAAGTTGGTGTTGAGTCTGAGAGAAGTGCTGTTGCAGGCTCAGGAGAGCTCGATGCAGGGGAAGGCGTTGATGGAGTATCTGCGGAAGGTGCAGGAGGAATTTGTGAAAAGGATGGATTGCATCGAGAATGAAGCTGAGGATTCAGGTGATGAAGGTGTGGTTGGAGAGGAAGAGTTGAGTGACAATGACGACGGCAGCGACGAGAACCTGGGACGGGAAGGAGAATTCAACGAGGCCGACGATGATAGTGATGAAAGCGAGATGACTGGTACAGATAAAACAGAAATGCTTGTTTGATGATAAGGAGAGTATGCCTACCATTGGCTCCAATAGCTTCAAACATATGGGGAGCTTTCAGTTTCAGATTACTTAGCAGATTGATAGCCTAGCAAAATATTTTGACAAATCACAAGACTAAGAACGAAGGACAGGCATGGATCTATACGTAGTATATTGCCTCGGGTATCTTTCTATCAATTGATTCAAGCGCTATGCAATACCTCTATATCAGGCGCGGCTGAGACGCTATTCAAAACCTGATGTGTTCATCCCTTTATCATAAAAATCTAGGACAGTTAGTAATCGATCAGGGAGATAAAATTCGGATCTTTCATACCTCGTTCAACGAAGCGCTATTCATCGCTGCAAGCCTCTTCTGTGCAATATTCCTTGACCGAACTGCATGTCGACCACCAAGGAGAATCGGCCGAGATGATATTTCTACAACCACAGGCGTAGTATCTGAAGAATTAGACGCGGTCTTCTCCGATTTGGATTTCTTTGATTTTGACTTCGACTTTGACGACTTTGACGTAACGGCGCTGTCTGAGTCCAACGAATCCTCGGAGGGTTTGCTCTTAGACTTCTTCTTCTTGTCTTTCTTATCCTTCTTATCCTTCTTATCCTTCTTTTCCTTCTTATCTTTCTTAGATTTGCTCTTGCCGTCTTTGGATTCAGAAGCATCTTCTTCTGACTCGCTCTTCTTAGATTTCTTGGACTTCTTGGTCTTATCCACTATGGAAACGCCGCCGTCTTCCTCCACATCAGCCAACTTCCGCTTCTTCTTCGATTTTGATTTGCCGTTTTCAGAATCAACTGACGCCTCAGAAACCTCAACTTCAATCTCTTTGCTCGATTTCTTCGACTTCTTCGACTTCTTCTCTTTCATGACTACCGGTTCTGGAGTTGTGTCAGAATCAGAATCGGAGCCCGAATCACCCGAGTCCTCTGAGCCACTTGACGAAGAATCAACAGCCAGTTGACGTAGGCGGTCCGCTTCTCCATCAATGAGATCTTGGATCTTATCTCCTATAAGGAACCCTCCACTGACGAATCTGATCGATCCCCACTTCCTCTCCGAGTAGATCGCCCTCTTCAAGTCCTCCCTGGACTTCTGTTCCCGTTCCATCTCATCCTCGTCTCTACCGTTCAAACGGCCCAGGAGGTTCTGAAAAACGTCCAATCCAACGCACTCGCCTTGTTCCAGGCCGCTGCCTTTCTTGGCGCCGATACCGAGATTATCGTCCTTCAGGACAACACGGATGTGAGAGGCGTTGGCCTCAGTGTGGAACTCGGCATGAGGGGCATCTTTGATACCTAGATACTCGCCAGGCGTCCATCCCTGCGACTTCATAATCTTATGGCCGAAGCCAGTCGTGTCCTTCGTCCATGTTGTGTTATTCGGGTCCTTGGAAAGCTTTAACCGCCTTAGAAATGTTAGCAACGGAGAATCCGAGATTTTTTTCCGCGACTTACTTCCGAGGCTCTGCGAGACCCATTTTGTGCTAACGAAACGTCGGTTGACGTGGAAGGTGTCAAACTTCAATGGCCCAGTGTCACTGGAGAACTTAGATTTCGCTGAATACCCCAGGCGCAGGATGGGCGGCGGGCGCAAGAGAAGTGGTTTCTGTCGAGGCTTTGGGGGGAGGTAGTGGTTAGGTCGAGAATTAATAGTAAACAGTAAACAGTAGCTGCAAACTCCAAGCGCCAAAGTGAATAGGCAGTGTAGTGAGGTATGCCTAGCCCAACAAGATGCGAAGCAGCAGAGCGAAAAGATTGTGGCAGGAGCAAGTTTCAATGATTGTTATCTCTTGTTATCGGGAAAACTTTTGAAGATTGTGGGGATTGGATGATCAATCGGAAAAATAGTTTCTCCGCGTCCGGGATTTAAGGTCCCTCCCAATAGGTATCAAATGCATCAAGGTGAAGCTTCAAAACTTATCTGATAACAACTGGTAAAAGTCAAGTATATACAGTCTCTTTCATTCCTCTAGGTGTATACAAAAATTCCTCTTTCCTTGTTTTCCGTTATTACATACGCTACATCCCATCTCCCAAGTTGTCACCCGCAGCCTTCACGAGTCCAAGTTTGACCGCGGCCATGTCTTCTCCTAGCGACAACGAAGAGTCGAGCCCAGATGGCATTAATTCGATCGACCATGTTCGGAGAGCTGGACAAATTCTTGCGGCTGTGAGACCAACGATCAACATATGATATTCTTTCATATTAATATCCACCCAGGGCAAACGAAAGAAGGAAGCCAAGCTGAAAGCCATCGAGAAAGAGTTCAATCAGAGAGTCGAAAAGGCACACACCAGCTTTCAGGAATTCCTTGAGGCTCATAATTCAAGGGTGTAAGTAGGAATCCCATCTGCTATATACACCATGAACATGTTTCTTTTACTCTTTATAATCCTTTCCTCGACCTTGCGAGGCAGTCACGCCCATCTATCGCTACATATGAGCATCCGCAAAGGCAAGAAATTAACTTCTATTAGCTCTGAAGCTCAGAAAGCTCAAATGAATAGTCTCAACCACGCCCTTCATAGACGCCAACTGGTGGAAATTGACATTTGGAAGCAGCTCAAGGCTCTCGAGAAGTCAAGAAGAGCACTCGCGAAGCTTCTGATTGAGGTGTGCCAGGCGCGCTTGGAGACTACGGCCGAGATCGGTACGACGGGACGCGTGCCTGAGAAGGCACCCAAGCTGGTATGCAACGGCCTCATATTGTGCGAGTGTGATGATGCTGATGACCAATCGAGTGACCAGAGGCGGCCAGAGGCCAGAGAGAAACTGCCAACCAATATCTCACACTCCATATTGTTATACAAACTTTGCTACATTCACTAACACATGTATTTTGCTGGACGTAAGAAGATATGCATACGGAAGAGGACTCTTTAGGGAGGCGATTACTAATATGAATACACGGGCTGAACGTCAAATTATGGGCTTGTTTTGCATCACAACCTGTGATTATAGAACTGCTAATAACTATACAATTCCAACTCCCTGGTACCAAACCAGAGACAGAAGCTGCTTCTGTCCCTCTTACCTAATCTCAATATCTATCCTGGCCACTCCTGTCAATTGCTCGACCAAATCACGCCGATAACCATAGTGGAGGCCATCGCCATCATTCGCCATAGCAATGGCCTCGAATGAATGATCGGTCTCAAACCTACTACGCCTCTTCAAACAATCTGCATCTCCCTCGCGGTCATCTTGAGTGACAACGCGGGATTCGTGATTACGCAGGCTATCCATTAACACCTGGCCTTCGGCGTCTTGCTCTAAGCTCGAGCTGTTGCGCCGACGCCGAGAGCTTCTGGTCACTTCCGAGGAGAGCCCAGAAGCCGTTCCATCGAACTGCTCCTGTTGAGAGGGCGTTGCATCGAAATCGCTACCAGGACGTGACGCAGGTCGGTCACACATTTCGATATCCCCGTTGCCATCGATTTCTCTAATAGTGCCATCTTGCACCACTAACCTCTGGATGTGGTCGTGATGAGGCGTTCCACGGTCAAGCTTCCAAGTGAGTGCTACTCCCTGCCTGGTAAACGCCCAGATAGTAATGCCAACCCCTGACCCAGTGTGAATTGCTACATCAACAAGTCCTGCACACTGTCCAACCTGTTGGCCCCGAACCTGGAGTGGCCACATCGTGTTCGTCCTGCTACCATATCCGAAGGTGGGCCATTGCAGGAGGCGGTCCCCGTCATTGCCCCACCAAGGCATCCAGTCTGCGTTTCCCCTCGCCGTTTCTCTACTAATGGTAGCAAAGGAATTGATAATGTGAGGTTGCTCTCCTCTTCCATGGCCATCAGTGAATACATCTATAGGGATACTGAAAAGACAAATAGTTTGCTCTTTACCCAGTCCATATGCCGCAATAACTCGGACTCCCCACCGAAGGTCACAGGCTGCTGCATAGGCAACCGGGCTGCCTTCACCAACGGGGCCAGAAAACCACAGCTTTCTCAACAATTTTGTTGGCCCTCCAAACGGTGCATCACTTCCCAGGCAGAGAACACCAGAGTTTGGATCTATGAATAACAGATGATAGCCGTCACTGAGAGGTACAGCCCGGTAATGTTCGCTGCCATTTCTGATGCGGCCTCGAGACTCAGATTCAATATCCGTATCAACGAACATGTCATTAGCATCCCATCCGCCCTGGGCCCAGAATACGCTAGACCTTTTATGCCCAGAGAAGCGTTCACCAACAGAGATTCTCTCTCTCGGTGTGCCTTGGGTACTCACCAAGCGAAGTTTCTTTGCTAAATCTACTCCCGTCCTAGGGGGAAGAAAGTAGAGATGGTCGCTAGGTGCTGTAAGTGGGAACCAACGGTTTAGATCCTCTCCTGTCAACGCATCAATCCAATGCAACTCAATCCCTGATGAACATCCAAAGGCAACGCAACGGCGCTGAGGGCATATGGCGATGGACCTTGGAGGGTCATCAGGGGAACATATGAGAGTGTAAAGCGTTGGTGGCGATGCCTCCGTCGGCATCAGATAGGAAGATGTCGTCTGCGGTTCAGGTCTTACTCTCCTTTGTGCAGTCGATGTATAATAATCGCGGCCAACGTATCTCTCCCCTAACTCACGGCCTGAATATCTATCTGCCAGAGGTTGTCCAGGAGCCAGGACAGAGACCCGAAGGTATTGATTTGAAGCCTCTGGAGAGGAACGAAGAGAATGCGAAGTCCCAAGTGATACGTTCTGTCTCCAACTCCCCCCGCGCAATACTGGGAAAACATTCGATTGTTCTTGCATTTTTCTCAAGTCTCGCGTCCTAGTCGGCCCGGGACGATTCGTGTTTCCTGTTATGGCACACACAAGACCCATGCGACCATCCATCAGAACAGCAATTGCATCGCGGTTTGAAGAAGTATCCATACTGCAGCCAAGCACCCTTCTAGGGCAAATTATACTTGTTATTGGTCGGATTGCTCCACTTTCGATATCGTCAGCTCCTTTCCCTGTTCTATGACTTCGGTTGAGTTCATAGACAAACACCATACACCCTCGTGCCACCATGAGAAATTTGGTACATGCACTGACGATGAAAAGCAGGCCACATGCTTCAGAACTTGAACCAGGGTAATGGGTACCCATATTGGTAAAATCCAGCTTGGAGATGAGTCGGAATGGTGTCTTATTCGCTACTCCTTTGGAATGTGTCGGGATTTGCTCTGTTGGTAGAGATGGTATGCCATTCCCCCGCCAATCGGGCCCAAGAGCACATTCTTTAGCTAGGTGCTTGCTCATAAGCCATTCATCTGTCATGCGAAGGTGATCGTCAAGATATTTATTGTTGAACAACTCTCGCTGTATGCTAGCAAACCACCCACTTCGCTTCAGCATTGTCTCCAGCAAGGAATGCTCCAAGCTACTGATGAACCATGACCTACACGAGTGCCTAGCAGAGTTAAAATCTGAAGGTGAGAGCCGCCTGTAAATCTTTGTCAGTATTTCTGGCGGAAGAACCGATGCTGTCGATGGCTTCTCTACAAGGCCCTCTGGTTCGTCGTGACTTAAGGTCCGTGTCTGAGGCGAGGAGGGTAAACGTTCCACGTCTAAATGAAGTGTTCGGCCACTTCTTATGGATTGTATGACTCCTCTAGCAGATATGGTCTCGGCGTGAGAGCGTGGCTTGGAGTCGTTGGTCGCGGCCACCTTTCTGGTACGAGTGGCCCACGGAATCTTCTTGCTTCTAATGCTGTATTGGTCGGATGTGCTTCTCACGGACGGTTTTCGAGTCGTGGGAACTGGGGTTCCGCCCCTTTCCAGTGTTTCATTGACACTGGCACACATCTGGCCAGGCGCCAAAGGTTCTAAAACAATATCTTCTAACTCGCCAAGAGAGCTCGACCGGCCTTTATAAAACGCACCTCTTCTTGTTGGGCTTTTCTTCATGAACCTAACGTTGACTTCAATCGATGCATCATTGGCTCTATTTCGAGATTCGGCTCTTGACAATGGATTGGGAACCTTCCGAGTCCTTCTCAAAGCTCTGCCCCTTTGTGGCCAGGAATCTTTGGGCTCGACATTGTGCTTCCCCTCTGGATGTGGCAGCATTCCGCTTCCCGGCAAGGTATTTGAGAGATCGCCATCCCCGTCGTGATGCTCGAGGTCTGTGTTAGCTGGCGAAGTCTGTTGATGGAGTTCATCTGGGCAAGATCTGACATTTGTAGCCATGTCTATCTGGCTCGCACGTTCTGCGGACAAGTTCTCGGAATCGTCGATTCGCACATCTACGCCACTCAGATTAGACCAAGAGGTCTTATAATAATGCCTATGTGGCTCAGACTTACCATCTTCCACAGAATGTTGCATATCGGAAGCCAACAAAGCCGCAGACAGGTCCTTTCTCCCGGCGACCATGGTGTCCCTTGACTCCGGATTTGAGTCGCTGATGACTGGGTATGGGGGAGCCGCCGGAGGCAGGTGACAGTTTGTCAGAGGCGTACTTTTTGCGACTCCCCGTGAAAGATGTATATGCGAAGTCGTAGCTCGATTTGCCTCGCCCGAGGCAAGATCGGCGGCAGTGTGAGCATAATAGAACTAGACGAGGACCATAGGAGAAGGGCGGTAGACAATGTATACTCAGCAGAATAATGATAATCAATTTGATATATGAACTGTAATGAATGGCCCCACGTCACCTTGCTGGAGTAGGAATATGTGGTGGCGGCCTCTGAAAGTATTATGGAATCGTTCATGAGCCTTCCAGAGGTGACTGAAGACCTCACTGCAGTTGCACTTTCATAAACTCAAACAAGCAAGAGCGACTGGCTGGGTCACATACTTTGACGCTAAATATCCATCGATGACCTTGATCAAATTAAGAAGGTGCATTCTAACTCCATGCCCCACGCTATGCCCATACCAATTAGATCCAATAGTAATAATATGTATGCGCTAATCTCAGACATTGCTATCGCCATTCTCTCGCCATATATGGGTATCTCCTAAACTCACAGAGCTCGCGGTGCTCTCTTCGTGCTCCAGTGTTCTTGGTGTTTCCCCACCAGCGCTGGGCCTCTGGTGAATCCACATTTTCTCTAATCTGATGCAGGTTAGGACAACTGTGGCAAGAGCCAGATATTTAAGGGCACTTACGGTACAACCAAACTTGGGTTGACAAACTTTTGATCCCTTTCCCTATCCTCATCTATAGTACTGCGACGACGGATGCGTCCGGGTGGTCGATGGATGCCGAGGTATTCGTCAGCAAGGTTGACTTCCTCGTTGTTATCTCGTCGTATGCTTCGTAGCGCAATATATTTAGTTAAAGGCTCAAAAGTTCGGGCGAAGAAATAGCTAAACCACATGGTGAACATTATAAGTGGCAGGACGAGAAGAGCCGCCGTAAAGGCTTGCTTCAGAGCAATCACTCCCGCCATTGCCAGTTGGAAGATACCAAGACCCAGCATGATGCGGTAAGATATCATAGTCCATGCTGCACCTGTTGCGTGTTGCGGGTGGTCCATTGCGTAAAGAAGTTGGTACTTGTATGTGAAGTAGCCAAGGACAAAGTAAATGAGCCCAAATAAAAGGACCAGGAACCCTGCTGGGAGTATGCTGTAGACAACGCATAAAATGAAAACAAGGAGCGATGTCGGAAGGTAGAACCCATACTTGAATACTGGCGGTTGGTCAAGTTCTGCAAAATCTCTTGGTGTTTCCGCTCCCCATCGCATGATAGGATACAAAGACACGCTGCCAAACTCTAGCAATCGCATCGGGAACAAGCCAATCCCCTGGAGCATGATAAAGTTCGTGTAGAATAATCCAAGGGTTTGTAGAGATGTCGCCAGGTTGTATGCGATCTTCGTTGAATCCTTAAGAGAATCTTGCAAAACAGGCCAAATTTTACTCGCCGTTCCAAAGACCGTGAAGACGAGGAAAAAGTTGAAGAAGGTGAACAAAAAGTTTTTGGATATCACAGACAACTCCACGTCACTTTGGGAGATTGAGCCTTGATAGTTCGCAAGGAAGTCATATAAGAACGGAACTGCCACGTTGAGTAAAGACACAACGAGAGTGGGAAGACCCGTTTGCACAAGAGCTCTGATAATGTCATGGCGGGACAAAACTGCTGCAAGTTTGGGAGCAAACTTTTCGATGTAACATATGTTTAGCAACGATGCTAATGACGCAACTGGGATAAGCCAGATGGCTGTCAGAATCAAAATGAAGATAGTGATGCTCCAAGACCTCAACATTCGACTAGACCGTGACAGGTATGTGTTTGACCATACTATGTCTGATGGCGCCGGTGCAAGAGAAGCGTGGAATTGCAAAGGTGTTGGGTCAATGAGAGCCTGGACAGCCATTTGAGCAGCCGGGATAGAATCCATAGTAACAAAGGCTAGTGGAGTGGCCGTATACTCCTTTTTTCTCGCATCCTTGATCTTCTCGTCGAGTCTTCGTAGATACTCCTCGTAGTAATCAATAGCATCCACTTTTTTGGTTGACAGGTTCCAAAATCCGCCTCGGATCCGAGTTGTAGGGCGCGGCTGGCCATATAATGACACTTCAATGGAGGCGTTGTCCAACAAATTATCACCCTCGTCCCGATCTTCATTCTCGTCTTGATCAGGATCGTCATGATATTCCGTTGGGGTTTCAGATGCGCGCTCAAAGTTTCTTTGGGCCCTTTGCCTCTTGAAATGAACAGAAACCACTTCTTCGAGCTTTCGGAGCGTCGCTGCCCTTTCTTCCATCAAGTCATCCAGGAATTTCCAATTGCGGCAAAGAGTTACGTTTTCCACTTTGCCTATCTTCAGTTTCTCCAAGATCTCTATAATTTTTTCTTCTGATCTCAGTTCTTCTGGAATGCCCGAAATCCTTATGGTTTTGTCGGTAATCGTTGACTGGCTTCCCAGATAGTCTTGTCTGACCTTGATGATTTTTCGAGTCTCGGCAATGAGGAAGTAGATGGCCAGCCCCGTGAAAACATATGTAAACACCAGATATGCCCACAGATAACTTTCATCCTCTTCGACCTTATGTTTGCCTTTCCCGGCTGCGTATATATACACAAATCCTTGTGATACGTAGTGGGAGCTGGAAGCATCGGCAGTCGTTTCGTTGTCTTTCCTGTCCCCTCCACTCAAGTCGAGTCCAACAAAGTGCTTATTTATCGGTGCGATGATCACTGCTGCTAAGATGAATGCGACTCCGAGGAATTTTATCGCCATCTTGAAGAACGACAGGAACTATACCAGTCAGCTATTTATTCGTTGTCCCCGCGCCAATATCAACATACCACAAACGCATCTAATCCAGCAGATGCGAGGACTTGCTCTTCTGTCACCTTGAATAGCACTGGTATCCAGCCGAAAAAAGTATCCGGTAAATCCGGCAGAGCCATGGCTGCATCGCTATGTCGTTTTCGGGCCGCATAGAGGCTCTTCCATCGCGGACGTAGTATCTATGCATGATGGTCAGTGTATTGAACCGCAAAATACTCGGTAGCACCCTAAAACCTACGCAAAATGCTATGAAAGAAGAAACTCCCAAGCCCATCGAGATGACAAGTTGGACATAGATATCCTTTTCATTGGCCTTCGGACTGATAACATCGTCATCTTGGCACCCTTCGAGAGAGCTGAAAAGAGAGATGCTCATCTTGCCCACATATTTTTTCGAGCAAACGAGGGTTGAGAAAGATAACCTTAGGGTTGATCTTCAGAAGGCGATAACATGATGGAAATTGTACCTGGCTTGGTCTTAGACGACTGTGATTATGACATAGTTAATGCCACCCCTGTCGCTTGGTCACGTGATGTGTATTTATTTGCTAGAGAGCATTGATGAGCACCCGTGACCTGTAAAACGGCCTTTCTACATAATCTGATTCTATATATTGACAACTCTAAAAAGGCAGCAGGCCCAGGTTCACATTGCTCCGGTACAATAGAGAAGCATCAAACATTCACATAATAATCTCGTCCATGGAACAACGTTATAAGGCTAGGGAACATCAAAGTCATGTGTGGAGGAAGGTGGATTGGAGTCTGATATGGGCAAGTGAGAACCATGATCAAGCCAATGGCACCCGGTTGCTCCGAAGGACATCCAGAAAGGCAGACTGGGAGCATTGATTAAAACGGGAATCAGTTCGGTCAGAAACAAGGTCCGGCGGCATATGAGGCAGTAATTTGCTGGATTGCTGGGAATAACGAGCATGCCGCTGGGATGGGCAACTTTGGCAGAAGGGGACTCGCCAAGCCACCCCATGGAAGCGTCGACGTCGAGAATTCCCTGGATATGCGAACCCATCATCGCAGCGAGCTAGGTGTCCTCCAAGTCGGTTGTGACGCAGATCCGACTTCGATGCGAAATGTTCCCATAGGCCCAATAGCCTTCTGCCGCATATCATCACAGTATTCGTCGCACATGAAGGACAAGCCTGGGGTATTTGGAAATCGTTGTATTTCTGTGTGCTTCAACGCCCCTCAGCCAGTATCTGGTTGAAACCCAGCCCGCAGCTAATGCTTGCACAACCAAAGAAGACCCTTTTCCTACACCCAGGCACGCTTATCTCAACCTTCTTGCCTCACGCTCGGACTCGAGTAGGCACAGGATATCATCCTCACGGACTATTGTAATATGTCAGCACTCTTCTTCCTCAAATCCAGTTATGGGTCGTCGCGGTATATTGGTCGGGGAAGTTCGTACCTGGGCCCTTGACGTTGCGGATAATGCTGCGGGTGGTGTCGTCCATGAACTCAACTCTGACCTGAGTAACACCTCCACGGGAACCTAGAAAACTGTCAGGACTTCGTCTTCCGAAATTACCGCGCGATTGCGTTCGCTGCGGCTACTCGATTGTGCATACCGGTACGGCCCAAAACGCGGGTGACCTTGACGAGCTTGACTGGGACCTTTGAGGTATCCATTTTGGCGAATTCTACATACTGTCAGCATGTCGGCGGGCAGCTAATTCGGGCTCTGCACAACGTACATGAGTGATCGGGTCGTGGATTCGGAGGGGTTTGAAAGCTCGATGTCGTCGGCGGATGATTCCTACGCTTGGGTCAAGAATTCTCGGAATCGGTTGTAGGGCTCCAGAAGCGAGAAACCCTATTGCGACCGGCGAAACGTACACCCGAAGGATGACTTGATTCGGCTTAGCGTTTTTCTTGGCGGCTGAATTCCAAAAGCGGGCCGTGAATCGGCGGTTCCTGTGCCACGAGTTTTGGAGGGGTAAATCATTGGTGGGATACAATTTCGAGATATCGGAGTCAGAGTCAGAAGATCGAGACGAAATATCTCATTATAATCCTATTATCTCCCCAAACAACGCAATTTTATTCCAAGATTAACGACCTATTTTGCGCCAAAGAAGCAATCAATTGCGAGCTTTTTCCAAAGTTCTCCGACCCGGTCTGCATTGCGCGACATTCACTGGATAAAGTGAATTGTACGACCCTGCAGGTGGTGATACGATAAAGAGGGTGACCCCCCACCCCCTCTCCTCTTCTTCTTCTCTGCGATGGATCTCGTAAACCAGTATGTGAATCCCCAGCTTCAACAGTCAAGGAAAGCCAAGCCAAACTTAGCGCGCCATGGGCTCCATCAGCAACGACACTGACCTCATTCGTCTCAGCCTCGAAGGACGACTCCTCTTCGCCGTTCCAAAGAGTAAGCAGCTTCCCCCCCTGCAAAACCACAGTCCAACTGCTTACACCATCCAGAGGGCCGTCTCAATGCCACCGCACTAAACCTCCTCGAAGGAGCCGACATCCAGTTCCGCCGCGAAAACCGCCTCGACATCGCGCTCGTCAAGAACCTCCCCATCGCCCTCGTCTTCCTCCCCGCCGCCGACATCCCCACATTCGTCGGAGAGGGTCAGGTTGATCTCGGCATCACGGGCTTTGACCAGGTCGCCGAGCACGATGCGCGCCGCCGCGCTATAGTCCGCGACCAGGCCGAGTCTGGGAAATCAACACCCGTGGAGGGCGCCACGCCGAAGGGCTGCGACCAACTCCTGGATCTCGATTTCGGAGCTTGCAAGCTGCAGGTCCAGGTTCCCGTTAAGGGAAAGTACAGGACACCTGCGGATCTGATTGGCAAGAACATTGGCACGAGCTTCGTCAGTCTTGCGGCTGAGTACTTTGCTAAGTTGGAGGCTGAGGCTGATGCCGCGAATGGCGAGACGTCGGGCCCGAAGCCGCTCAGGACTAAGATCATTGAGTTGAGCGGTAGTGTTGAGGCTGCTTGCGCGCTTGGTGTTGCGGATGGAATTGTTGATCTCGTTGGTAGGTCGTCTTCCTTCCATTTGAGGAGCACCACATTAACCGTGCCCTAGAATCCGGAGAGACAATGAAGGCAGCTGGTCTAGAAGCCATCGACACTGTTGTGTCCACGAAGGCTATTCTAATCAAGTCAAAGAACCCTTCCAACAAGGCAATGGTTGACCTGATCGCCTCAAGAATACAGGGTGTTATTTGTAAGTTTCCCCCTTGGCTCGTTTCCAGGGTCAGTCCCTAACTAGCATGCCAGCCGCAAAGCAATACGTTCTGTGCCAATACAACGTCGAGCGCAAGAACCTCGAGGCCGTTACCAAGGTCACCCCTGGCCGCCGCGCTGCCACCATCAACGCGCTTGAGGAGGAGGGTTGGGTTGCAGTTAGCTCAATGGTGGAGAAGAAGAGGATTGCGACAGTGATGGATGAGCTGTCGAGCCTTGGAGCGGAGGACATCTTGGTTATGGGTATCTTGAACACACGTACGTAGTGGGGTAGTGTTGTTAAAAGCAATTTGCGAAGTATTGGTCCGTATTGGGCCGCAGATCTGAGGCATCTCGATGCTGGAATTGGAATAATTTAACTCGAGGCATTTCTGTGGACGCATAACTGTTGAAGTTAGTCTAAATACAAAAGTTGACCTATTGGCATTAGTCGGATTAATTCAATCACACATTGACCATGCTCTTGTTAGTCTTGGTAGACGCCAAGGAGAGATATTCATTGTTGAATAAATACCCCAAGGACCTGCCTTCCTTGCAGACCAATGCGTTTAGTTACTATATATACAGGAATTTAAAAATATAATACCAATGAACAGGCTGGATTTATGGATAAATCGAGGCTAGTAGTAGTGTACGATTACAGTGTCAATGTTGAGTTTCGCCTTTTAAGTTGGTAAATATAAAACCAGCAATGTATGAATTTCCATCCAACCGAATTTATTCGAATAAATAATGATAAAACCGATCAACCACCAACAAGACGTCAAAATCAAACATAGATTAAATTCCTATTCCCTCACCCAATCATACAATTTTCATAGTGTCATTCTAACACATACTATAATGTACTTTCTAGTTCTCACCATCCCGCCCCCGAAACGTCAACCCCCCCAAGCACCAGCACGCCATCTCTCAAGCCCCAACCCCAGCCATCTGTCCTCCCTTCATCCCGTCATATCACATCTTTCAAAAGCCACTCCTAGAATAAATTTACACCCCCTCCTCCAGCAAATCCCTCCCCACAGTTGTATAGGAGGGTGGTGGGGTTCCCAACAAATGCACAGCCTTGCATGACGTACGCGTCAGTCAGCCTCCCATCACCACGTCAGCCTCGTTTGGTTAATGTCGTATAAACACAACCAAAACGCTTTATTTGATGAGAAGAATGAATTTTAGCAAGAGAATGGGTTTGAAATTGCGATAATATATAATTCTATAATCTATAAATCCGGCCTAGCGATAAACAAGGGCGACGACCCCAGTGATCCGCGCGAAGATTTACAATGCCATCGTCTCCGTCATCACCTCCCACAACACGGCGGCGGACCTCATCACCACCGCCACAGCAGGAATATAGAGAATCCTCACTCTCGCGGGTATATACCCCCAAAACCTTGAATCGTCCCACACCAGCTAACACTCCGCAGCTCGTCATCGCCCCTATAACATTCTTCTCCTTCCTCCTCTCCCTCTTCCTAATCGACGCCCACACCACCTCCTCCCGGCGACGAGACCGCGCACCCCGCCAAAATGGAGGATGGCTGAGCGCAATGCTATGGAAGCCGAAACCGGGATCGCCGTATGCGTATGTAGGATCCGGGAGGGGGGGGAAAGGTGGTGGCGCAAAAAGAGGGGAGGATGAGGAATGGGTGTGGCATACGAAGCAGCGGAAGATGTTGAGGATGGAGGTGGTTGATGCGTTTGAGTTGAGGAGATGGGTTGTGGCTGCGTTGGGGGTGGTGGTGGTGGTTTTGGGGGGAGGAGGGTTATGGATTGGACGGTGGGTTTGGAGGTGGTGGGGGTGGTGATGGGAGGGAGTATGGGGATATGGGATTCGTCGGCGGCATGGCGTTAAGAGATATGGTGGGAAGTATTTTGGAGTTTGAAGGGTGTGTTGCTTGTGTCGCTTTTGGGGTTTGAGGGGTTAGTGGAGGATCAAAGGGGGTATTTGGTAAGGCACTCAATGAGCCGCCGTAACACTTGATGGGCAAAATGAAACCCATGACCGCGATAGTTCGTAGACATCTGATGTGCAAGTTTAATGGAAGCCCTAACTGTGAAAGCTGGCAGGTTTCTCATGTTGTGGTGGCTCGTCGAGGATGGAAGGGACAAGACGTTATTTAGACCAACTCTAACACACAGAAGAGAGGAGAGAAGCCTCTCTAGCACAGTAGTCGCCCCTCGCACACAGCTAGGAAGAAACATTTGACCAGGCCAGTTTGAATATATTGAGGAGTGAGAAGGATCCTATCTCATGTCGTGGTTGCTCCTTGACCACAACTGGAAAGAAGAAGAGTTCACTAGACCAGCTTCAAGGCTCCCGTCGAAAAGAAAAGAACTATCATGTAAAACATTTTATTAGACCAGCTTCAACACACCAGTGAGAGGGAAGCAGCCCTTTCTCTGCCGTGGTTGCCTCCTTGCACATGGCTAAGAAAGAAATAGTTTGATTAAGTCAACCTAGTATCAACGAGGGTGACAGAAGGGTGTATAAGCACTATTGGTACCATCTTACGAACTCATCCTAGGGTCGACTTTTTTTGTCAACCACGTGCAAGAAACGATCTTTATATGTGCGGTGTCGCCGATCATTTCAAAGTCTTATCACCCCGTCTTACACGATATCTCCAGCACCCTGCCTCTCGCTTCCATGGAGCCACCGTCGGTATTGACCGACCAACAAGCATTTTCATGTAACAGCGGCTAAGCGGCATATCCGGCTGGGCGAATTAATATCGGTCATCGCCTTCCGTTAGGGGACCAACGTTCGTTTCCAGAACATGCACGATGGGCACGTGCAGGGCATCTTGTGGACATCGATCTGCTCCTTTAAGCAGGGGCATTTCCTTCTATTGATTCCAGAAGGGTATAGGATGTCACCCACCCCACGAGGTTGACACTCGCTTTCCGAGTCAACACCTGGGTAGTTCGCCAATAGTCGCCAAACGGAGGGGAACGCGCGTGTTGGGGAACCACTTTTGAGGTCGCTGAGACATGGTGAAGGGGGAGCTGGACGACAATAGATAGCACGAGAACACTAAGTCAACTATTGGGCATCACGCAGTGATGATGATAGGATTCTGGAATTCTGCAGCTTAAACGACCCCCAAGACCCTACAACTAGAGAACGATAGTGCCATATTCGACGTCGCGTCGAGTTTGTAGAGGAGAGTTACGAGTCGCAGTTAAGATGAGAGAGAGAGAGAGGCATGATGAAGGAGTTGCATCAGCCACTGAGAGCCACACATGTAGAGAGGTGATGTTGAAAAATAGCCAATGAACGTCGAGGATGGATACACGTGGGTCCTAGGTGCACTGTCGTGCATGGGGTAGCTGGTCTAGGGGCGTATAGGCCCTGGTCTAGTGGCGGCAGAAACTCTCTCTTGGCGCCTGGCATCGCTTGGCGTTTATATTGGGCTAACGGGACGCGGTGCGGGTGTGGCAACGCCACGACGCCACGACGCGACGACGTCGAAGTGAAATCTGGAGGGAGATGCATGTTTACGTCTGTTTTCGGGTGGGTGAAACGGCAAGATGTTGCCGATACCTGCAGTTTTTAGAGGATGGCATGGGGGGTGGCACAAGGGGACCTTGAACTCCGCTATGACTGTCTACTTTGGGATTCCGAGGTCCATAGCGTTGCTTCGTCGCTGGCTCTTGATTGTACAGTGTCTCAGTGAGGCGTCACAAGAAGCAAGTATGTAATTGTAGATGCAAAGGGTCATTGGTCATAATGGCGCCGTAGTGTCAAATCACCAAGCTACATCATCTGCTCACGCATCTCCCTCATCTCCTCCTCCCGAGAGGATTTCTCATATTCTCCATAACAACTTCCCCATTAACTAACAGTTTCCTTCGTATTGAAAATGAGCTTACAATTCCAACAAAAACGACTCGAGATTCTCCATATATACACCGAAAGCTGAGGAACACCAACACACTCTAATACCACACGTGGGTTTAGCAGCATCTATTACCCGTTGCCAATTTTGTGCCAAGAACTCAAGCTCAACTTGGCATCGATGGCCTGCAACAAATACTGCTTCTTAGAGCGTTTTTTCCCTGCTCTTTCCCTGCCCTGTCCCTGCCTTTTCTTGGTCATCCCACCACGATCTCTTGGGATTGATAGGACTAGGGGACTGCAAGGGTATATCGTCAGTGCGGCGTAGTAGTGTTAGCATGCATCATCGTTCCTTCTAAAGGTATCACGCTATGTTCCACGGATGGGGCGATGTTTGTCAAGTCTGCTGCAATCCTTCGACTAACACCACTAACACCACCAACACGATCAACACTATTGTTTTCTTCACACCATCAGTTTGGAACTATTGCCGATGTTACGCTCTTTTGCACGAATTCTCATTTTTAAGCGACTCCTTGGAAGGTGGCACTCGAGTAATTTGATTAATCCCCATGTACTTTCCTCAGCTTTGTCACTGCAATACTCGTATTATCATAACGGCATGAACGGCTTGGCAACCGCTCTTGGGTCAGACCATGATCTACCGGTTGTTCCCAACCGATGCAATCTTCTCTACTACTAAACCTTCAACTATCATTTCTCTATTGCGCCTGTAGTGTCATGCTCCCCCCGCCTCATGCCGCCCTCATGCCGCCCCATGTGCAGACTTGCCCGCCTTGAGGTTAGTCTTGGCTATCATAATGCTCCGCTCAGGTGCCTTTCCACCTGCAGCAAATTTGTCTGTCAACCTAAATTCGTTATAGTGGATGGATCATGTTACGCAGCACCCACTATGGTCGATCCTGGCTTTGCCACTACTGTACTTAGTAGCGTACACCTACATGATACACTACCATACTATGTACTCGAGTACTACTATGGTATCCATTACAGCTCAGAAGAAATGTCCCCCTCCTACCCACAACCCCCCCCCCTAGTCGATACTTGTGGGGAGGGATTGTTGGTCCTAATGTCTTGGGTATCACATATAAGTATGCTTCGCTCATCCTCTCCCAAAATATTCGTTCAACCTCATTACAAACCGAGACCCTCACCTCTGGGGCTGCTTCATAGAGACCTTTTCTCATAGAAGCTGTACACAGCCCAACCGCCGCCATGCTTCACCAGTTCGACTATATCTTCGCTATTGCGATGATTTTTGGCTTCCTCGATGCCTTCATGATCGGTATGCTGCCCTGCCCCGTGACTAGGACGACTGCTTTTCTCCAAAGCGATACTAATGTTCGATGATAGGAGCCAATGATGTCGCCAACTCTTGGGCTACGTCTGTCTCGTCGCGGTCTGTGACCCTGAGGCAGGCTATGTGCTTGGCCACAGTCATGGAATTCGCAGGTGCTATCGGTGTTGGAGGTCGTGTTGCCGACACCATTCGCACCAAGATTGTGAACATCTCCTTCTTCGAGAAGGACCCGGCGGTCCTCATGGTCGGAATGACCTGTGCCCTTGTCGGATCCTCGATTTACCTATCCGTTGCTACCCGTCTCGGTATGCCTGTGTCCTCCACCCACTCCATCATGGGTGGTGTTATCGGCATGGGTATCGCGACAGTTGGAGCAAACAACGTCACCTGGGGCTGGAAGGGTGTTGCTCAGGTTTTCGCTGCCTGGGCCATCGCTCCCGGACTTGCTGGAATTTTCGGTGCCATTATCTTCACCATCACCAAGTACGGTGTCCTGAAGCGCGAGAACCCAGTCAGAGCCGCCTTCTTCATGGTGCCGATCTACTTCGGCTTCACAACTGCTATCCTCACCAGTAAGTTCATCATGCAACTGAAATTCGCCAACAGATGCTAACTAGTCAGTGCTAATCGTCTGGAAGGGTGCCACTACCATCAAGAACCCCAGCACTGCTCTTATTCTTGGCTGCATCTTCGGTGTTGGCGGCGGAGTTGCGCTTCTCACCGTCATTTTCCTCCTTCCCTACCTTTACCGCCTTCTCGTCAAGGACGATTGGGAGCTCAAGTGGTATCACCTCTTCTTCGGCCCTCTCCTCCTCAAGCGCGGCCCCGTGCCCCCACAGCCAGAGGGCCACAATATCGTCACCGACTACTACAAGACCTTCGACTACGAAACAGCCCAGGCCGATGGAACCGTTGCCCCTGGACGTGATACCGCTGAGGACGTCGAGAAGAACGGCAGCAAGCCTGTCAGCCTTCAGAAGAACATTGACTCTCCTACTGACATCGATGCTGAGGAGCAGCCAAAAAAGAGCCCCTTCCAGATCGCTAAGAGGCTTCTTTTCAGGGGTGTCGATATGGATGTTGTATCCCACCAGTCCAAGAAGTCGTCGGCCCTTGTTGGTGACCTGAAGTCTGTCCACGATGCTGCCACCCACTACGATAACAAGGCCGAGCACACCTACTCTTTCCTCCAAGTTCTCACTGCCTGTACCGCCTCTTTCGCCCACGGTGCCAACGATGTTGCCAAGTAAGTTCTTCCCACCCCCTAAGAAAACCCAACCTAACACACCCCAGTGCCGTCGGCCCCCTCGCCACCGTGTTCACAATCTGGCACAGCAGCAAGTACGAACTCAAGAAGTCCTCCGACGTCCCCATCTGGGTGCTCGCCTACTGCGGCGCCGCCCTCTCCATCGGTCTCTGGTTCTACGGCTACAACATGATGCGCCAGCTCGGTAACCGCATCACCCTCCACTCCCCCTCGCGCGGTTTCTCCATGGAGCTGGGCTCCGCCGTCACCGTCGTCATGGCCACGCGTCTCGCTCTCCCAATCTCTACCACCCAGTGTATCTCCGGTGCGACCGTCGGTGTTGGTCTCTGCGCTGGTACGTGGAGGGCTATCAACTGGCGCATGATTGCGTGGATTTACTTTGGCTGGATCATCACGCTTCCTTGCACTGGTATCATTTCGGGATGCTTGACTGGTATCCTGATCAACGCCCCGCAGTTCGGCAAGGCTGTTATCGTGTCCTAGATGATTCTTTGATTTGTGTGTTTGGCGAGAGGAGAGCGTGCATGGAATGTGTCGTGGTAGCTGTTCCTCCCATTGTTCCAGCCTTTTGGACTTGGGGTAAGGGCAGGCGCGCACGCGGGTTTGTGGAGGAATTTGTTTTAGTATACCATACCCGATTATCGTAATAGATTGTATTTGATTTTAGTAATATAAACCTGCCAACTTGTTGGTTATATTATGTACCTGACCCCTTTATCGGATGCAAAACATGCTGTGACTAGAATATGAGAATTCAAAATCCACACAGCTCATGAGACGTCAAATCCAAGAAATCCTCCACAACGCCACAAAAAAGCCACACGAACTCCTCAACCATACAACCCCTGCCCTCTCCTTCACCCCTGCCCCTTGGCTCGCAGGGCAATCAAAACACCGCCCCACCAATAATAAACAACCTCTCCTCCTCCCTCCTAACCCACTGCACCACCCGACTAGCTCCCTGCAGTAACGCGCCCCTGGCACAATTTGGGCCAGCTACGCAGTAGAACTCGAAGACGGGGGTAGCCCAGGCGAGCGCGATGGAGGTCTTGGAGACGCAGTGGAGGACTTTGGTGTGTGATGTGCGCGCGTGCGAGGAGGCATGGAGGGTTTGGTAGAGGGAGAGGAGGCTGGGGGGTTGTTAGCTACTACGTACTAATAGGACAGTTGGGTGAGGTGACAGGGGAAACGGGGAGGCGTACCGGCGGTGGGAAATCAGGCTGTTGAAATGCGGTGCGTAGCTACTGGTGGTGAACTGCACGTTTGCGCGGCTCTTGTAGAGGAAGTGCCGCAGCTGGGTGCCAGGCACGATATCGGTGGTACTTGGGCGGCCGGCGCGGACGGCGTTTTTAATGATATCCAGGCTGCCGTTTTTGTGGAGCTGCGCGACGACAGCGTCGCGCATCTGTTTGAGCTCGTAGAAACTCTCCTTGTCGGTGCTTATGAGGAGGACTGCGACGGCATCGTCGCGGCTGTTGGTGCTTTCCGGGGTGGTGTCGTCTTCTTCGCCGTCGAGGAAGGAGACGTACATGTAGACGTAACCGGTGTTGTTGAAGCCGGGGAGGCAGAGGGGGATCCAGTTCTCGCCGCCGCCGGAGCGGATGCTCTTGGCTTCGAAGAGCATGTTGAAAATGAGTTGTAGGTCACTCGGGTGTAGAGAGTGACGTTTTGGACGCACGACACTGACTAGGCGGCCACCGGCGACAATGAGACCGTAGAGAAGGTTGTCGGTGCGGGTCTTGAGGAGGGTGTTGTTGATGACATGGCGTTGGGATTTGCGGATTTTGAGACACTCCAGAGCGGATAGGAGGGTGGATGCGGAGCCTTTGGTGAATGTGTCCGCGAGGGATGAGAGGAGGACATCTGTGCCTTCGAGAGGTCGACGCAAGTCGGTCGATGGGCGGTTTGTAAAGATCTGGGTGAGGCGTGGGAGGGTAAGGGTAGATAAGATCTGCATGTATAAAGCGTCGAGCTGGATGCGAAGTTGCGCTTCGCTCTCACCCAGACTGCTAATGGCGACGAAATATAGAGGGCCCTGTGCAGAAACGACAAACTTGGTGTCGCCGGCAGTAAAAGATTGAAGGGGGTCTTTCGATTCTTCATAGAACGATATAATCGTCTGAATGACACCGATATAGCCGTTGATCAGGTTGACATCGCCGTGCCTGCTATATATGGGCTTTCCCGCCGATGAAAATATCATATAATGCTTGAGTTTCGACTTAAATTGATCCAGTAGTTGCTCCTCGTTGCCCATTTCGCTGTCGACGTCATGTATTTCATCGAACTCTTGTTCGAACACGGCCAGTTTATCATTTTCCGAGTGTTCAATCGTTTCAAACGGATTGACCGTCTCTGCTTGACCCGCTAGCATTTTCCATGCTGCACTTTGTGCGTTGGCCCCTCCCAGCAGGCTTTCCAGGTCTCCTCCTCCAGTATGTGTAGTTCCGGTGAAGGTTTGCAGGCTGGCATTATCATCTGCCTCATCCCTGCTCCGTGAATCTCTTCTGTGGCTATAATCCAAAACAGAAGTCCCCGCCGCGGACGGAGATGCCGTATTATCTGTCGATGAGAACGTGCCTCTGGTTCCGTCGGGAAATGACAGCGTCTGGATGTCTATCGAGGACAGCGCAGTAGTCGGTTGAGCTCGGGGCTTGGGTCTCGCTGAGAGTGGTGTCGAAGGTCGCTCCAGTGAATCGAGCTGGTTCGGACGAGGCGGTAATCGAGGTGGAATCTCGTTGGGGCCATTACTGTCATCGACTACGGCGCCAGTCGGAGCCGTCTCTGTCTTAGTTTCCCCTCCATTGCCGTCGGTCACGTTCAGAGCAGTGGAAGCTGCTGCTTCATCTTCCATTGTATGTGGCAAAACAATCCCATTATTCTGCCCTCTAGACCGTCCAAAGATTGAAGGGCTGAGTAACGTAAGGAGAGAGTAAGGTGTTGGCGCGTCGAAGTCGTTAGTCGTTGATTCCATGCGTCCCAAAATGTGGGGTGGAACAGCTATCAAGGCACTTGCCAGGGATTATCCCACGTTGCCGTGCCGCGTTCACGTCAGAGGCTCCAAATAGCGTTCCACAGGGGTAAGGTGGAACTTGCCGCGAGATCTGTATTCAGGCCACGACCACTTTGGCGCGCGTCGTTCAGGAAATATTCAGCTGCGCGAATCTCGAAGACTGTTTGCGCATAATTTGTAGTATGCCGGAAAGGCCTGAACGATATTCTTTTTGAAATGGCTCTTGACCCTGCCCCAGGGCGCCATCAGACGTCCTCACCAACGAATTCAGGCAGAGCATCGCCGATTTCTAGGAAATGGCGGGGTGAAGGTAACGTCTACAGTACAAGGGAGACATACGAGTCGGAGCTGACATGTTTCAATAGAAGAAGCCCTTAGTAAAGACAAAACCTTTCGGAGGTACGCTACCGGTGTCGACAGGTCGCTGGCATTATTCGACAGCCAGTTACAGGAATGGGCGGACTATATCTCGTTTTTGGGAAGGCTATTGAAGGTCTGGCTCTCACAATCTCCGAATTATGCATAAACTGATGATATGACATAGACTTTGCAAGCCCGTCCATCGAATATTACAGTTATTCCCTCCAAGGGAATTGTTGCTCGGAGACTAGCCCAATGTCTCAACCCAACGCTACCCTCGGGGGTGCACCAGAAGGCTATCGAAGTGTACAACTACATATTCTCAACAATTGGTACGGATTCATTATCGAGAGACTTGTCGCTATATCTGCCTGGGCTGTCGTCGACTTTGTCGTTTGCATCTCTGACGGTGCGGTCGCCGTTCCTCGACCTCCTCAAGACACACCTTGTACCGCTTGATCCGTTGTCGTTGCGCCCAGCACTCAAAGCTATAATATTGGCCCTTTTACCAGGCCTCGAAGAGGAGACAAGCGAAGATTTTGACCAGACACTAAAGCTGCTTAATGACTTTAAGAAAGCGGTGCGACCAAAGGGCAGCCAAGATGGCCACGAAAACACCGCCGGAGATGAATACTTTTGGCAATGCTTTTTCCTGGCATCGATTACTGGAGCGAATCGCAGGCTAGGTGCTCTGGCATACCTTGTCCGAAGCCTGCCAAAGCTTGATGCTAGATCACGAAGCGGTTCGGTTCCCAATCTTGATCAAGGACCCGGGAATGGGACAGAGATAATCACCACCCCTGAGCCCGGTCTCCTTCTGCGGTGCTTTGCAGCAGGTTTAAAAGACGACCAGCTTCTCATACAACGCGGGTATCTAGACCTTTTGGTTACCCATCTACCTTTGCACGCCACTGTCTTTCAAAGTCGAGTCAAAAGCGATGACTTAGAGCTCCTTATGGCAGCCGCATCTGGCGTAGTAGCTCGCCGAGATATGAGCTTAAATAGGCGCCTATGGAGCTGGCTCTTGGGGCCTGAGCCTGTCGCAGGCATAGAAGTGGAAAGCGGGCCGGGTCCGGCTTCTGGAAACGCCCGTGATCGTGCAATGTCTATAAGTGCGACAAGAACAAGCTATTTCGAAGAATTTGGCTTGCAACCTTTAACACAAGCCATCTTGAAGATGATTGCTCGGGATCAACTCGCACCCGCGGAAAGAGCCCGCCCTTTCAAAGTCTGTTTATCATTAATGGATCGATGGGAAATAGGAGGGCTCGTTGTACCAGAAGTATTTCTACCCGTGGTTGGTAGTGTAAGGAGATATCAATCACAAAGTACTTCGGCTGCAGATTTCAATGAAGTTCTACGAAGCGCCAGTGTCTTCTTCGACGGGGTGGAGAGCGGCCTAATATGGAGCGAAATCACAGGACTGATTGCAGGGGCTGTGGGCTCGAATAAAGCATCGAATGACGTGAAACTCGACAAGCTTGCTCTTGTGAGGTTTATTCTCACGAACTTTAATGTGAGGGAAGAGGAGATGCTTTTGGTCCATGCACCGATCACCGCCTTGGCTCTTCTGGCGATGCTGTATGAGACTGCATCAAAGGAGATCGATTCTGTTGAAGTGAAAACATTTGCAACAAATATTGTTCTGGACTTGATAGGTCTAATACCAGAAAGGGCTTTCGTCTCAGCCATATCCACCGAACAGTCGGAGTCTGAACGCCGCCAGCCTACTCTATCCATCGACAACAAATCCATTATGGACAAAGTACGCCACTTCTATGTCCATAATCAAGGCAACCTCGACGTTTCTCCGCCGCCATTTTCCGCCCAAGAGGTCTCTGAGCTGCTACTCCGCGAAGCCGTCAGACTAACTAGCCGGAGCTTGAGCGTTGCGACATCAAGTGCTGATGTCGCCGTCAAAGTTCGGCTCCTCGTGGCACTTATCACAACAGCTCCTGTCGCCAAGAGTTTAGATGTTAGTGAACTTCTTTCTGCAATCCATGAGAAGCTTTCGGCATCCACACCGCCCCCATTCTCTGTTTTTTCGTCTGTTGTTGTTATTGTTACGGCGTTATACCCACGCTACTTGAAGCTGGAGCAAATCTCCGATTTGGTTGACCCGCTAGTTCGCCTTGCATGGTCGTATCTCTCACCGTCCTGCCCAAAATACCACGTGGAAGCTGTGAGAAACCTTTGGCACCTTCAAACTTGCCTAGGAGATGCAAATCGCGAGATCGAGGCCTCCTTGTGTCGCTTGATTGTGGAATATGATGTTACTGGGACGTTTACAAGCAGAAATGCCGACCCTGGCCGCAGGTTCGCCGTGCTATGGACTCATACTCTCCACGACAACGCAGTCCATGTCGAACGTAGAGGATCAAAACCTTTGAAGAGTGACAGCAACTCGGTGGGACTAGCACCAAGTACCGGTGACTATGAAATAATGCTCTGCCGACCACTTTTCCTTTTACTTGATGCCCTTTCGGACGAGAGAACTCAGCTTTTTACGTCTGTTAGGATTTGGATTCAGAATCTTCCTGGAATTGAGAAGTAAGCAATAACGACTGTGTGGCCTGTTAACCTGCTAACGTTATTTCAATAGGATATTCCACTTATTTGTCTCAAAGTTTTCTGGATTCAAATTCCTACAGCCGGTAGAAATCCAAAGCAACGCTGGCACTGAAAAGTCTACAATGCAATATACCACAGATGATGATATTGACAACTGCCTCTATTACCTGCGGACTTTCCTGAATATCTTGCGTTGGTCCACAATAAGCACGTGGGGAACTCTTGCCAACAGCAAAGTTTCGATTCCAAAGACTGACGAAGCTACTGATTCAATTGGTAATTCTATCCCAAAAGAATCTCTAGTATTTTTTAACGCGTTATAGGGCACCACGAAGATGATATTCCGCTTCAAGAATTTTTTCTGGAAGTGTGTTTACGAGCAATAAATGGCACGCATAACCCGGCAGAGCCTCAGCTTGATGCATCTATTAGCCAGCTGCACCAGGCAGCATTGGCAGTTCTACATCAGATTCTTGCGAATCCATTCTCCTCAAATTTTACCGATCTCAACCTAGAAGTTGATCTGATTAGCAAATTACAACGGTCGCTGGCAGATCCGGATCCTTTCTTGCAGGCTTCGCTTTTGGATGTTGTCTTGGCCTCATTAAAACTCAAGAAAGAATCACCAATCAGCCCGCCTATGTCGCCAAAGCTTGAGCACCGCCCACTATCACCAGAGTCAAATCGCGGTGCTGTTCAATCAGAAGCAGTTGCTCATACCGAAATGTTGTCCGAGCGCCGACCCCCCCCGCCAAGTGCATTGCTTGAGTGTTTGCAAGCAGCATTCGTATCGCCAAATAGCCGTCCCGTTTTAGACAATTGGATTGTCTTTCTTTCTGAATGCATAAATCTATACTCAGACACAATATTCCAGGTGCTCATCCCCCTGGTCGAAACATTTTGCAGCCAAATCTCCCAGACATTTGAGTCTCTTCGCAAAACATTCCAAGGCTACGATGGCAGCATAAAAGCCAACTCGGCGCCGGAAGCTACCCTGATATCATTTCTCAACGGACTAGAACTAGTCCTTGCTCGCGGTCATGAGCGGCTGCTCAAAGACGAAGCTCGAGCTCCGACGGCGAAAAGTCCAGACCAGCCTCAAGGTTTCTTTGGCAATATGGTTTCGGGAGTTTTCGCAACAGAAACGCACCACTCAAGAACCCAGACTGCCAACAGTAGGCTTACTGTTCTTCTGTCGTTTCAAGATGCTGTCAGAATCTGTTTCAAGATTTGGTCCTGGGGTGGACGGGGCAGAGACGATTTCAGTCCAGATGCCGACTCCATGGCATCTTTCGGGTACACCTCTCTGCGGATGCGAAATCGCGCAAGAAGATTGCTGGAGCACCTTTTCCATGCCGAGCCGTTGGAGTGCCTAGAGACTGTCATCGAAATTTGGCAGAAGGCCTCAACCGCGAGTAACACGCAGTACACTGCGGCTTTCCACCTGCTCCACGTCCTTGATGGTAGTAGACCCAAACATACCATACCGGCAATATTCGATGCTATATACAGCCGTACCAATCCGGGCGTCTTAGATGTATCCCGAAAGTCCACATTGACGTCCACTTTACTTGACACGGAACTTGTCGTGTTCTTGGTTGATTATACCAGATCTGTGGAAGATGACGCTATGGACGAGATCTGGACGGATTGCATGACATTTTTGAAGGATATTCTTGCGAATCCATTCCCACATCGTCAAATTCTACCTGAACTTCTTGAGTTTACCTCTGTCCTTGGGGAGAAGGTGGATAATACCAACTTTGGGGAGCAGCGGAAAATGCGGAAGGACCTCGCAGTGAGTAGCACTGGCCTCTCCATCAACCATGCACATACTAATATTTATACAGGACCTATTCTTAAGACTTTTAACTGCAACCTTTACGACCAACCCAATAGGATATTCTATGAGTACGTCGCAGCAACCGCCCGCTGAAAAGCATTCCGAGGTCTCTTCTTCATCAAAATTAAAGCGCAGAGCCGAAGACGTCGTTGAGATCCTTGCCACCATTATTCCAAATCTACCCAAGATTTTGGTTGAGCCCGAAAGAGTCTTGGTTGCGGCCAATACGATATCGACTAGTGTTATTGGGCCGACAATTCGGTCCAAAGCATACCCTGAAAACGTTTCAGTAAGCCTATTAACTTTGCTGTACCAACTCTCACGACTGGCAAACACCCAAAAAGTATGGAAGAAAGATTTAGGAGACGCATTCAACGACCCTCGATTCTTTGCGAATCCGCCAAGTCTGTACGAGAGCCACTGGATGGCCCTTATCCGCCAATGGGCAATCACTGACAAAGAGCGCATGCCTGAACTCCTTTCTCGCATTACTCCGCCCACAACAGCCGGTATTGTGTTTGGGGTCGGTGCTACCAGTGCCCGCCTTGAAGCTGATCGAAAGACACAACTCAATCTTCGCCGCATTGCCACGCTTATTCTATCTGTCCCCGATGATACATTCGTATCGGTCCTCGCTGATATCAACGACAAAATTGTGGAGCTCCTCACTGCCACCACCACTTCGTCGCCCTCTTCAACTACTCGAGCAGAGATATACATACTTCTGCGCGTTCTAGTCCTGAAGACCAGCCCAATTCATCTCGCATTTATGTGGCCAACAGTCAACGCCGAGCTAGAAGCTGCAATATCATCGGTGGTCGCGCCCGACCACAGTGGGCCGGCAGACACCTGGAACAATTTCAGTATCCTACAAGCATGTAAACTGCTCGACTTACTGCTGTGTATTGCCCCAGACGATTTCCAATTGCACGAGTGGCTGTTCATCACAGATACCATTGACGCCGTCTATCGACCTAGCTCGTCAGGCTATCAGCCAGCGGCATTGATTGACCAGCTAGCTGAGGAACTCGGCTCAGCTACGCTTTCCGGTGCATTTGAAGGCACAAGCGTGGCTCCTGAGGACACAAAAGATAAATCTATGCGACGACCCCTTATTGGTCCTGGCCGGGTGGAGACACGAGGCGTTAACCTAGAGAGGAGGGATGAGTTAGTTGCGAAAGTGCTGAGGCCATTTTTCAGTCAACTCAGTATCTGGGCGTTTGAGACGGTGTACGAGATGGGAAGTATAGAGTGGGAGGAGTGTAGGAGGCAAGTATTGGATGATTTGTTTGATGAAAGCGCGGTTGTAAAGGCGTTGTAAGGAAACCCCATGCCAGGAGAGCTTATTGGGACTTATATTACGTGTAAATAGATATTCAAGATACAGTTCAACAGCAAGTACTGTCACAAGCCCCAGCAACGAAATAATGCCCATTTGAACGTAATGGGTATCGATTTGCACTAAATAGCTCCCCAATATGATATCTAATTAGCAACCGGTTTATCTTCCTCTTCCTCTTTCTCGGTTTCCTTCGTCTCCCCAGCCTTCGACTCCCCAGCCTTCGACTCCCCAGCCTTCGACTCCCCAGCCTTCGGGGGCCCTCCTAGAGGGGGTCCTCCCTTAGGCGGGCCTGGCGTGGCCTTCGGAGGACCTCCACTCTTAGGCGGCGGGGGTGGCGGCGTGTTGGTAGGTTTCGCACTCGGCACGTAGTCTAACTCTCTGCTCTTTTGCTCGCCTTCCATAAAATAATCGTCCAGCTCTCCTCCTTTCGCTTGTACTGTTTTATCATGTCCGCGCCCGTGTTTCCTATGCGCCTTGTCTGACGAAGCTGGAGGCGGCGGAGCTGCTCCAGGCAACTGTGCGGGGATGAGGAACTCGGAAGGAGCGGTTGTGATAGGTGGGGCACCGGTGGCAGAGAGCGCAGCCGCCCTTGACTCCTCGTTCGAGAATCGTGCCGGCTCGCCATCGAAAAGCGTCGATCCCGGCTCGGCAACGGGCTCACTGAGCGGCGCGGGTATGCGGTGCAGCGCACCATATCCAAGTACACAGCCTAACGCACCCTCTCCGCCCCAGTCGCGGCTCGGTTGGATGGTGACTTCGCGCGTGACATCGTATTCGTTGTTGTACACGTACAGCCTGAGGGGCCGGCCGATGTGGTCTTCTACCAGCTCACCGAGGCCGGCTTCGCCGTGCAGGATTCCCTCAGGGGTGCCGAGGATATAGTCGCTGTAGGGGAGGAGGCCGGCGAGGTCGGCGGGGGAGTTGGCGGGGACGTCGAGGATGTGCCAGATTGTTGCGACGGTGGAGAGGGGCGCGTGTTGGAGGGATATGCCTAGGGTGGGGTTGTCCGAGGGGATGGGAACGTGCAAGGTGCGTGTTCGTTGGCCCTGGTAAGTAATAACGCGTTAGTTGAGATTATGGGAGCTATGGATGAGGGAGGAGGGAGGTGTTACCTTTGCGCTCCAGAGTCCAAGAGTGACGGTGCCTCCAGCGCAGTTGCGGACTTCTTGGGCGAAGAGACTGGGATCTGAGTCCTCCTAATTCTTTATTAGAGATTGTCTGCTGAACTATTGAGTGAAACCATACAATCATGCGCCCATTGATCCCAACTACAAAATCAAACCAAGGCTCAATTGGAAGGTCGGCATTCTTATTTCGTAGGACTTGGAAGCCAAATGCATTGTAGGTGGACGTCTGGGCTGGCGCGTCGGAATCGAGCCTTGATATGAAGCGGTTTAGGGCGTTAAACATCTTGATTCCAGCCGCATGCAATTGTATTATATAGAGATGTTGGGATTCAGCAATCTTTTGTCAGTGACTTTCAAGACGGAGACTTGTAGCTGGTGATGTTTATGGTTAATGGAGCTCTGGCCTCACTTGCAACAAGGTACGTACTGTATCATGTTTCGTCATTGGCTAAATTTACATCTTCAAGGCTTGGCACGCAGCCTTGTGCCCACCACGCTAAATACCTCAGCCCTGTCAACTTGTCAAGAGGATAATTTTTATATTTTACAAAGAAGCTGGGCAAGCAAATCGTGGAACTGCTTGGCAACAAACTGTGATGTATTTCACCGCTACGCTCTAATCTACTTACTTCAGCTACTACTCGCATCCACTTCTTTGACTTTTGCAGAGTCCCTCAAAATCGAAGTGCGGGGCTGCCACCGCCACAACTAGACTTGGCTTCACACGAACCGACCCGTCGACATAACTGTGCGACAAATATTGGCAAGGGTTATTAAGACAGTGAGCTCCAAGAAATACTTTCTTACTACGGCCAGAGCCTCATTGGGTCTAATGGCGTCCAACCCGCAGACGTTTCAATCGTTCGGCCGTCCGCTGGCGAACTCCTCCAACTTTTTTTCACAGAGGGACAACGAACATCAACTCTACGGTCTATTCTCTGATCTGAACCTCAACGGAGAACATCGCAAACAACCACTTTTTACACCGGCCCCAGTTGCTGTTGTTTCTTCTGAGGACATTGAACTGAACGACGCACGATCTACCGAGAGAAAGCTCACAACAAAGCAACTTCGCAAGCAACGCGAAGCGGAACAGGCTGCGAAAACTCCGAAAAAACCCAAAACCTTAGCATCTAAAGCCAAGAAGCAAAACAGAATCAAAATCAGATTTGAGAGACGAAAGAGCCAAAAGGATAGACTGGACGCAATCAACCGCGACCCGAAACTGGTAGAGAAAAGGATACAAGCCTTGAAGGAGCTCCACGCATGTGCTCAAGATTTACACAACGCCACTGAAAACAAGGTCGCCCTTAAGCAGGCACTGCAAAATCTCACCGAAGCATTAGCTTCACATACGGAGAAAACATCCGCGGAGTTATACGCCGAGCTCTGCCAGACCAATAATCAGAAGAGTGCTGAAGTATTAATCGGAAATACAAACGATACACAAAGTTCGGAGGAATCTTTCAGGAACTTTGTCGATAATTTGGAGAAGCCAGTTCTACCATCAGAGCCCGTTTCGACTTCGCGGGGCAAGAAAACTGCCAGGGTAAAGGAGTTGCCTGTCAACATCGCCCAGCCAACATTTAAGCTTCTCGCTCCATCGAGGGAGCAGAAGATCAGAAACGCCCACAACTGGAAAAGAGCCAAACCACTTATTATCGACCTCACAAAAGCGATCGAAAGAAGTGATATTAGCATCGCCAAGTCATACGCTGCAGCACGTGTTCCAATTAAGAACCTGGCTGACGGCTTAGAAAGAGATTTTGCCGACGTTATATCAGAAGTCATTCCGTCATTTACCAGAGACAGAATTGCGTATTTTGAACGACCCTTCATTACCCTGAAGGAGACCAACCAAATATCACCCTCTAATACTCCCATTGCAACCAATGGCGGACTCGACCAATCAATGTCAGCCTGAGATGGATGATCTACAACAGAGCTACGTTGATGAATTTGGGCTTACAGATGAGTGCCATCACTATGAAAGTTTAGCAGAAGTGCCTTGGGACCTTCAGAAATATTGGCAGCAACGATACAGTATATTCTCATTATACGATGAGGGGGTATACATGACAGACGACTCATGGTTTGGGATAACTCCGGAGCCAGTTGCCGTCCAGGTAGCTTCAGACATGGCAGCCTCGATAGATCCTTCAAAAACTACAATAGTCGACATCTTTGCTGGCGCAGGGGGGAATTCTATTGCCTTCGCTCGGTCAGGACGCTGGGAAAAGGTCATTTCAATAGAGAAGGATCCTTCTGTGATTGCTTGCGCCAAAAATAACGCGGCAATCTACGGTGTTGCGGACAAGATTACTTGGATCAATGATGATTGCTTTGATTTTGTTTCCAAGGATGGGAATATTGATTTCAATACATCCACCATCTTCGCCAGCCCACCTTGGGGCGGCCCAGGCTATCGGGGCGACGAGATCTTCAATCTCGATACCATGCAGCCGTACTCCGCCAAGCAGATCCACGAGATGTGCAAGTCGACGGAGTGTGCCTTATTCTTGCCGAGGACATCCGATTTGCGACAGATTGCGAAACTTGCACCGGAAGGAGACAAGGTCGAGGTCGTCCAGTATTGCATGGAGGGTGCCAGCAAGGCTTTAGTTGCATATATACCAGCCACTCAGAGCAGCTAAATTAATGAAAATGAACATGAAGTCAAAAATATGCACATATCAACCCCTCATGACAAGATAATTGCTTCAGGGGAAACTTCCAGTAACGCTTAATTCTGGGGTAAGGGCGGGGAAGTGGGGTAAACGGTGCTGCTAAAGTGCCGGGTGGAGTTAGCCGATGTCACCGACACAGCCAACTTTAATATAACTCCTCACTTGTAGTCTCCACACTGAGAACAACAGCCTGAATACGCAGCATGATCATCAATAGTTGTTCCTGTTCCGAACCCCTCAGTCCATATTGCGTTACATGCGGCTGCTAATAGGACACAATATAGCTACTTTTTCCTTTTATCCGAAGCCGTTGTTGGTTTAGTTAGCAGCGAAATGATAATCGTATGGCGAAATTAGCAGACGCCAGTGCTGACGCCTGTGCCATGCCATGGCCCATATAAGATGAAGCCTAGGCGCAATTGATCATGAAGGTGACCGTTAGCTATACTTCAGGGCACAGAAGAGATTCAAGAAGTTTTACGTAGTTTGAAAGCTCAAGATGCGTTCGGCTTTGGCATACGTAGCGCTTGCGGCAACCTTCGTCCAGCAAGCTGTGACTGCGCCGACGGTTGGCCTTCCAGCACACGGAAGCAAAAATGTCCACTGGGTAGATACCTGGGCTACTATGCCACAACTTACAGAAGTTGGCAATCTTCCTCCTGCTCCATACGTATGTGTCTCGATATATAGCAGTCGTGCCTTCTAACCCCTTTTTAGACCCAACCTGACTCTGTTTTCGTTGACTCGACCGTTCGCGCGACATTCCAAGTGTCAATCCCAGGGAAAACCGTCCGTCTCAGGTTCACGAATGTATTTGGCGCCACGGACTTGCCAATCGATGCTGTGACCATTGCTCTCCCTAATGGCCCAGCGGGCACCCGCGCGATTCATACCCAGACACTTCAGAAGGTCACATTCAGTGGCAAGACCTCGATCATAATTCCCAATGGTGCTCAAGTGGTCTCAGACCCAATTCACTTTGAGGTCAAGGCCAGGCAAGACGTTGCTGTCACCTATTACACGGCAGCCGGCCAAGCCGGCAACAGCATCACCTCCCACCCAGGGAGTCGTGTCACGAGTTGGTACTCGCGTGGTAACCACGTCACCGCTGCCAACTTGACGGATGCTTCCGTTGCAAGCTCCGAGCATTGGTACTTCGTAAGTGCCCTGGAAGTCGACGACTCCCTCGGCAGCACCTTCGCCATCGTCGGCGACAGCATCACCGATGGCCGCGGCAGCACCACCAACGGCAACAACCGCTGGGCCGATCAGCTCTCCCTTCGTCTCCTAAAAGACCGACGCACAGCGCATATCGGTATTGCCAACGAGGCAGCTGGCGGCAACCGCGTGCTTCACGACGGCCTTGGACCTAACGCGCTTGGTCGTATCGACCGCGACGTGCTGGCGCAACCAAACGTCAAGTATGCTATGATTTATGAGGGCATCAATGATATCGGGACAGGCAATTCCACGACCTCCGTCGCTGAGCAGCTCGAGACGTCAGACCGACTGATCTGGGCATACCAGCAGATGGCGGAGCGAATCCACGCGGCAGGGATCAAGGTATTCATCGCCACTATCACGCCGTTCAACCACCCAGCCGACCAGTTCCAGCCTGTGTGGGACGCGGAGAGAGAGAAGACGAGGCAGCGCGTGAACAAGTGGATCCGCGAGAATAAGGTGTTCGATGCGGTGCTGGACTTCGATAAGGTTGTCCGAGACCCAGAGCATCCGAATGTAATGCAGGTGCGGTATAACTTTGATGACTTCCTACATCTCGGTGTTGAGGGTTATCGCGCGTTGGCAGACTCTATCCCTCTCTCTATATTCTCGTAGGGTTGAGGTTTAAAGGCGATAGTAAAGTTGTATTTCTTATATAGAGTGCACAGTCTCTCCAGCATGGTGGGATCAATATACTACAATAATATTTTGTGTGTGTGTGTGTCAAGCATATGTACCGATGAACTATGGACGAATGCCATTGCATGTCTCAAGCTCCATGCTTCAAGAAGCTTCTTGACGTCTTGTGAGAAAGGGCCCTTCTTTTCCCCGCAAACTCTGAGTTTTGCAAGGGCCTTCTCGGAAAGCCTAAATTTCACAAGGTACGAATGAAGCATAACAAGTCCGGCGAAAAGTTATATGATGCAACATAGCCACAGCACAGCGTATTCGCATAAAAATGCGTACCCCGCATTTTCTATACGAGTACGCTGTGGGTTAACACTAACATCGAATTCGATTGTCATATAAATTGCTCTGCCATATAAAGAAGGTGCTTTTATAGTACTGTGCTTCTCAACATATTACCCATGTCCGGACGCCCGTGACATGGCACTTGTTAAAGTTGCTACCCGGCTCTATCCCAAAAAGTAAGTGCTGGACTTGGCAGGAAGGCGATATTAGATTTGTTATGTAAAATAACTTATTCGAGAACAACTTAGTTCCGGAGAATAAAACTTCCATCGAGTTACGCTCGTTCTAGGCACTTGTGTAGCTCAAACAGGGTTTCCCATGGCGTCGACTCGGGTTATATCCCGGTTTGGCTAAACGGGACAAAACCAACAATATATATCCATGCAGGGAAGACGACACGGACTTAGGCTATTATGGACCCGACTTAAGCCTTTCTAATGCCATGCGGGGGTAAACCTTGTATTGATGCTGTCAGATTCGGCAATGCCAATGAGAACTTTAACAACACGGAGAGCCGGTAAGGGGCAGCAAGTCGACCAGAGCCAAGGTTGTCAGCAGAAAACAGCCTGTTCATTTACAGGTTGACATTCAGACTGACGGCCAAGACCGTTTGCCGCTGGACCGTAAACAAGGTCATGTTGAACGAGCATCATTCTCTGCTTCCAATTGAAAAAATTGACGTTGGGTTAATTGTATAGACTGTCATGAATAGGACCTACCAGTGCTAAACATCTTGCTCAACAAGCCTCAGCTAAAGTAAAACGATGATGTGTTAGCCTTCAACACCCCAGAAGCTCCTGCCCAAAGACATCCGGTATATGCCACCGATCCCTGGCAATATGGGCTCCTCCTCATCCGCTTCGAGCACACCTCATATACTATATCGCGTGGCATTGCCTGGATTTAGCCAGTGTTCTTGTCGATCCCTTGACGATTAAACCATAGCTTTATGAGGAAGCCCCTCTGCCAATGGCAATTCAAAGAATCCAAAGTGCCCAGGCCCTTTTATTTGGCTCTTTGAATCGCATCAGGTGGGACATCGAGGCTAATATCAGCGGTCCAACGGGGCTTGGCGAATCATTTGTTATATAAAAGAGTCGAAGTCGACCACAAAACTACCAGCTCTTGTTCAGACAGTACATCTCATTGATTCGTTCACTGCCGTCTTCAATAGATCAAGATGCGCGTGCTTCCAGCTCTTTTGCTTGCGGGCCCGGCCGTCGCACAACAGGCTGTATGGGGACAATGTTAGTACTCTTCTACCTTCATTGGGATGAACTTAGCTAATGAGAGTAAGGTGGCGGAACGGGATGGACAGGTCCAACAACTTGCGTCTCGGGAACGACATGCACCTTCTCGAATGCCTGGTACTCTCAATGTCTTCCGGGTGGCAATGGCAACCCCGTTACTACTCCACCGGCAACCACTCCGCCCGCGACTACGCCACCTGCTAGTACCAACCCACCAGCGACTCTACCCCCAAGTGAGACTACAACAGCGACTGGCGGAACCCCGTCCACTTGCCCCACGATCCCCGGCAGCATCAACCCCCCATCCGTTGCCACGCTTAACGATCCGTTCACGCCCTTAAGCGGCTCCCGAATCACCACCAAGGCCCAGTGGACGTGCCGCCAGGATGAAATTAAGCAACTCTTCCAGAAGTACGAGCTTGGTACTCTGCCACCAAAGCCATCTTCGGTGACCGGCTCCTTCTCCGGCTCGACCTTGACCATCAATGTCAGCGAGGGAGGAAAGTCGATTTCTTTCACTGCCTCGATTACCTACCCATCCTCGGGAACTGCCCCATACCCCGCCATCATTGCCATTGGTGGTCTCAGCATCCCAACTCCAGCGGGCGTCGCCGTCATCAACTTCGGCAACGATGACATTGCCGCACAGAACAGCGGTAGCAGCCGTGGACAAGGAAAGTTCTACACCATTTATGGTGCAGGCCACAGTGCCGGAGCTACCACGGCATGGGCATGGGGTGTCAGCCGTCTTATCGACGTTCTCGAGACTCAAGCGACTGCAGCACGCATTAACGTCAAGAAGCTTGGTGTTTCCGGATGCTCCCGCAACGGCAAGGGTGCCTTCATCGTCGGTGCTTTGGAGCCCCGCATTGCCCTAACCATCCCGCAAGAGTCAGGCTCCGGTGGTGCCGCTTGCTGGAGAATCTCCGACTCTGTCTTCGCGGCTGGTGGCAACATCCAGACCGCCCACGAGATTGTCGGCGAGAATGTGTGGTTCTCCCCCAACTTCAACGCCTATGTCAACACCATCCCAACTATGCCATTTGACCACCACATGCTGGCAGGTCTAGTCGCTCCTCGCGGTCTGTTCGTCATTGAGAACAACATTGACTGGCTTGGTCCTATGGCCACAACTGGTTGCATGAAGACTGGCCAGATGATCTACAAAGCTCTCGGTGTTCCGGACAACATGGGTTTCTCTGAGACCACTCCGCACAGCCACTGCTCGTTCCCATCTTCTCAACAAGCGGACCTTACTGCATTTGTCCAGAAGTTCTTGTTTGACCAGAACACCAACACTGCTGTCTCGAAGTCCGACCAGACCTTTGATCAGGCCAAGTGGGTTACGTGGAGTGTTCCAACTCTGACCTAAGTGCGATGATGTACTTCAAGTTGCTTTCTATCTGTTAGCAGTCGAAAAGGTCAATATTTTTCCAAAGCAGGGGCGTGTAGCGCCAGCCTCCAATCCGAAGGTGTTGTATTGTTGGCAGTGAATATTTTAGCTTCTTGAACAATTTTTATCATGCTTTGCCATAATTCCGAAAGATCAGGTGCCATGATGCCGTGCATAGAATGTGAGCTCTGTGAATTGAGGGGACGTTGGTGAGTTATATCTTATAAACAGCACAACTGTGACGGAAAATTGGTCTCCGATGCCCCCCAGCCGCGTCGGACTTATACCTCATTGGCCAGGACCCAACTTGTGCCAAACCTCGGTGGAATTTCTCCGTGGCTTTCCAATGAACTGTCTACTTTCGTTGTTCCTAATCCCGACCTGACTAGTCAATGGTAGGTCTAATAACGAGTTTCATGTTGTCCGCAAGTTTCTCCTGGTTCCACGCCGCCTCGCACTGTGCACAAGTCAGCCACCTTTGTCGGTTACTCCCAGGCCACTTGTTTCCTCCTCAAGTTGAAAGGTAGAACTCGTATTTGATGATTTGAAATAAAAGTAGTAATGGCCCATTCAGTGATAAACTTATAATGTACAAATAGATGTGCTGTGTTTGGTACGTCCGGGCTCTAACGACAAGCCTACCACTCTTAGATAGAGCCTTCAAATGGCAGACATAGTACTAACATAGACTCGTTTCAAACAGTCCTATGCCTTTAAAATACAGGATGATTCTCGTGGTGCGAATGCTCACTCGTTTGAACAGCCGTTTTTGTGATCTAACCACGAACACCTCTCAACTGCTCCTCCGCCGTTCCTCCTATCGTACAAATTTCCTACACGTAATAATAACCTGCCTATTTTGAAGGCTCTTCAGGCTTGTCATTTGAGCCAAACCAAGGTTTGGCATTCTTCCTCTTTGCGTCTTTCCGATCCGCAAGCTACAAACATCAGCGGTCAACACACTTGGTCAATGGAAAATGGGCTCCCTACCCATTGCTTTTTGCAATCTCGATAAGCCCTATACATCAATTAGTAAAAGTCCCACTTCACTATTTCACTCCGCCGCAACCACGTGCGAGCATAGCCGAATGCGCCTCCGACTTACTGGAAGTAATCCGAGCACATCTCTCTTTGCCCGCCATTCCGGTGCAAACACTTCAAACTCCTCGTAGCCAAATCCTGACACGGATCAAAGTACTCGCTATACGCCTTCCTACACCATCAAGTCAGTCTCCCGCCTATTTACTCCAGAGGTGGTGGTAGGTAGTCCCAATTTACCCTTCGAATTTCCTCTCCGTCTTCTCGTCCCATGGTTGCTCCGGGGGATCAATGGCCATAGCTTAAAACAGAGCGACTTATTCGCTCTCTCCCTGTTGCTTGGGTATAAAACAGTGATGATACTGCAAAGGAAATGGTGGGTTTGGGATATATGTCCAGGTGTTGATGTCTTGAAGCACGTGCCGGGAAGGCGGTTTGGGTGCAGGTCGTGACAGGAAAAGATCTTATCTAATCTAATCTAATCAGCCCCAGAAACTATACCACCGCCATTCTCACAAAATCATGCAGGTCTATTTTGGCAATCAATGACTGTTAAATTAGTGAATCATGTTGTTACTATATATTAAAGGCAAGACTGTTTTCCTGGGTCAAAATTTGTTCAATTTCATGTTTTTTCGTATAAACTCAAGTAAAATAATACGTGGCAAAATCACGAAATTACTCCTCTTTTAAAAAGATTATCACACAAATATTCAAATTCCAGTCAGGGCCAAAAGTTAGGTCAATTGCATTGCATAAAAGAAAGTCTGGTTGCGTCCTGTCTAATGATACAATCTCCGTTATCCATTCTCCCACTGTCGCCCATCAATTTCGTAGATCTTATAATTTGTCTCCAAACCCTTGCTAACTACTCAACCACCATAAATAACTCCCCTTGTAGGAACTTCCATGAATAAAAATCCAAGCTGATTGCCACGATGGTCCCGCTCAGAGTAGAATAAGCTCTGTTGAACCTAGGAAGGAGCAGTATGCAACTATGTAACTATGTCGTTTGAACCATTTTCATGTAGCTTCCAGAATCTGCTCCTGAATAGTTTCCGAGTTCCATGGCAAGCACTTGCAGTCCCATCAAAACAGCCACATCCGTCGAAATACTCCTAACGCCTTGCCGAGACCAGCTACCAGATTGTCATTGCGAATTCTTGGCGTCCTAAGCCGAGAAATGTACTGATCGCTCCCTCAGACTTGGCAGACTTCAATATACTTTTGCACCTAGAGCCTGTTGCGCTAGGATATCGAGGGCCGAAGGGTTTCCATATTCTTCCCCGGCAGCCTCCTCGATCATCTCATCGGCCCAATTGAACCCAGTCCCACTTCCATGGTATTCAAAAGTTGGGACAAGATCCGAGAAATCTCTGCCAGCCTCGGGATCTGCCTTGGTTTGTTGAGCAGCGAGAGAGGCATCTTCCCTATGAATCTGTATCAATGCCGCAGCTGCCATGTATTGTTGGGCGTCAACTCTGGTACTGGATGCATCCTGCGCATTTTCTTTACCAACGGAGTTGAAAAGTTGTGTATTGTTTGCGAAATGAGAAATATTTGACGCAGCCATCATGCTCTGCTTCTGGGCTTCAGGCAAGGCCCTCGGAAGACGAAGCTTTGGAGGTAGGCCGTATTTGGCAATAAGAGCCGCCTTATCATCAGTGGAATCGCTGCCTTCGCTTCCAAATGAAGATGCCGGCGTAAGAGTTGCGGGAGAATCGTCCGGTGTGGCACCGAATGTCACGGGGAAAGGAACGGAGCATGGATCAGCCCCAAAGCTGACGGCTACATCGCTGCCTCTGTAGTGTGCGCTCATCAATCTGTATACTTTGTCTGCCGCAGTGATGGACGAAAACTCCACGAAGAAGTATTCCTGGGCGTCGCGCTGGACTTCAAGCAATTCTTTCACTTGGCTGTATCCGGGCTGAACTATCATATCAAAAACATCCCCTGTAGAGAATGCTGATGGAAGACCTCTGATTGATAGACAGCGCGTCCAGCCCTGTCTGATTTGCTTTAGCATGGTGGGGCTGATTGGCCATGTTGGATAAGAAGTGATGTGCACTGGCTTGAGAGATTCCATGGCTAAATTGGATTTCAACAGACTGGCTCCGGATTCTTCAACGAAAATGATAAACGCAGTCAATCCTCCCGTGATTGCAACTGTGTTACAAAGAGTCGCCGAGTAAATCGGTCCCGTGTTGATGTTGTCAAGAATGCTCTTCAGCGTAGTTCCGATCGGAACGCCGATGTGGACAGCTCTGTGTCCCTGGGACAGTTCATCTGGTGGGTTGTATGCAATCCCCCAAACGAAATATTCCGAGAGTCTGCCGCGAGGATTGAGAATGGCATTTTGATGATCAATAGCATTTAATCGCTCCTCTCGTGTTTCCCAAATGGTTTTGTTGGCATTGTAGTCGGGAACGCATGAATTGTGACGTTGTCCATTTCTGGGTTGCCGGGGGAGAGTCTCTCGGGGGGTCTTATTGAGGTGATAGCTGACGCCGGTGACCACACCTTTGCCAATAAAGTGGTCTGGCTCATTGACGCGCTCAATGCGAGGAGTAGGCGCGGGCTTGTCCTTGATCTCTTCCATGTACTTTTCATATTCCAAGCGGGCATTTTCCTGTCAACTTTTAGTAAGTATTCATAGCTTGGCTCTCAGTAAATCCATACCACTGCGACAGGGTCCAACTCAGGCGTGGGATATGCCTGAACGGGAAACTGATCGTCGGATGGCTCGTGCTTGGCAGTTGTGATTTCACTTTCTCCCGCTAGCAGCTCATCATCCAATGACTCAAACATCGCTGGAATATGTGTGAATTCAGCCACGGAGCCTACAGGGTCGGCGTCTTGAACGGTAGCATCATGCTCATGTTGTTCTGAGTCTGCCGCTGGCGCAGGCAGGGCATCCTCAGAGCATTCCTGGGAAGACGGCATTCTTGGGGTGAAGTCAGCCTCAGTATGGCAATGTTATCCGCATGACAGGTGCTTTTCACTCACTTGGTGGTAGTCGTAGGGAGTTGAGAAGGTATGGAGTGACCAGACCGTCCAAATATCGTCGACTGGATAGGAATGAATGTCAAATAGATTTTTTGAACTCTTCAGAAGTTCACATTGAAAAGATAAGAGTAAAGCAAAGCCCCCAAGTTGAGTAGAGCTCATTATATAGCTGCCTTGACCACAATCGGTCCTGTCGGTGAGAAGATGGCTATCAGTGACAGGAATTCCAGCAGGGACGGAGTTTCCAACCTCCGGATTGCACTTGCCTCACCACCAGTGCGGCCACTTGCTCAAATATCCTTCTCGAAAGTGCGAGATTTGCAAGAATGGATGAAGGAATCGGTTCTCTTTGATGGGCAGTAGGCCCTTTGGCCAAAGAGAGGGCGATGAGCACCATGGTGAGCTTGTGTGGTGGTATATCTGAGGTGAAGAAATATAATGTTAGTTGATGGCTTCAATTTCGGTCCAGGTTCACATACTAAATGAGGAAGAGAGGTTGTGAAACGAAATTACTTTGCTAGCATTGCGCCTGTGTTGAAAAGAAAACAGAAACATAGACTCAACTTCGCTTTATCGTCTCGGTTTTGGTATGGAAATCGTGGGAACCATTGTACATATTGGGAATATTCAATCAGGTGTGCAATCACCAGTTGAAGCACAAGGGAACGGGGACTAGAAGCATCAAAACCAACTGAGTCCCCCAAGAAAAATGACAAAAGTATTAACTTAATTTTGAATAACGAACCATTATAGCACCATACAATATAAACCTAGCTCCCCTATACTATCCTTAGTACGATTTTAACATGAGGTATGTTCCTGACAGGAACTCGTTAATACAACTCCCCCACAAGTATTCCACATCAATCCACTCTGTCCAATGGGTTATTTCCCCAAAGTTTGCATCAATACAGCCAATATATGCACCCTGGCTCCAGCCCAAAACGCCTGCCACTGTCCCAAGTGCTCCCTTCGCCCATCACACTCCCTTGCTCTGTGCTTCGGTTACAAGTGTGCCCGGCAACTCCATTCAATCTAACCCATACAAGACCCATAGATGATCCCACACCTCACGTCCTCTCACTTACAAACCACTTCTTCTTCTCCTTCTTCACCTGTGCCGCTGTCATCGGCGTCGTCATCATTGCGGCTTCCTTTCCTGCCGAGCCGTCTCCAAAGCCGCCGCCGCCATAGGGACCGGTAGGGCCCGAATGGCCCGTAACCCAAGGTGCAGTCGGCGGCCTCATCTCATAGTTCAGTTCACGCTTGCGTAGGTACCTGCGGCGGAAGAACGCTGCTGCGATCCAGCCACCGACAATAGCGACAACGATGATGACAATCATGATGACATATTGATAGTGAGCCTCCATCCTAGTTCAAATTAGTGTATGTTCTCAGAGGTATTGCCGGTGAATACGTATGAGACAGGGCTACTCACCAAGTCTTCTTCTTGGGGGCCGTGACTGTGCTGCCATCAGTTCCAGTCGAACCTCCCGTGCTTCCAGTATCTGTCGATCCCGTGTCTGTGCTTCCAGCGCCGTTACTCCCAGTCGTCGTAGTTGGTGTCGTGCCACCCGATGCGCATAGCCCGTTGTACCATGTCTGAATAGCCGTCAGATCGGCTGCGACGGGGCACACAGCAGCGCACGTGTTGGCAGTGCCAGACAGTCCCACCGAGGTCGTACGGGCATCTTTGCAGAAGCAGCTTGTGTCTGGCGCGGGGGTCGCTGGGGGGATACAAGAGTATGCCACGTCAAAGAGCTTGCCGCAGCTTTGGGCGCATAGTGGAAGCGAGCCGAATGGTACGATATCGACGTTGGTCCCTGGCTTCACGGGGGTGGCTTGGAGGGTAGCGAGGGGAAGGGCGAGGAGGAACAACGTCCGTAAAAGATTCGACATCGTGATATGATTGCTGAATGAAATATATACGCAGAGCGCAGGTGAGGTATTATGATTTGCGACGCCGCTGGTGATTATTATTTCCGTTCTCCGATCGATCTGGCTGTTGGACTCGATCCGGCGGTCAAAGTACTTCGTTCGCAGCCGACGTTTCCGGTATCGATAACGACGGGGACGGTCCGGCCGTTAGGCGCTGGCGTAGTCGCTGCCCTTCGAAGACGATTTCGCGATCGATGGTTGGGTCGCGATTGCCTTTTGGGTCTGGATGTGTAGAGTTGCCTTCCGTCGTGATCGTCAGGTTCAATCTCTGGGGAGCTGAGCGATCAGATTCGCTTCGCAATTTAACCTCTCAGGTGACGTTTTCGAACGATTTCGTCGATCAGCGATCAGCGGGGCAGTGAGGTGTCAAGATATAGTAATAAGAAGAATGAAGATATTAACAAACGAGCGACAACAAGAGAGTGTGTAGTGGTTGAAGAAGAGTAAGAAGATGAAAGTGTTGATTATCCGCAGTTGGTATGGTAGGCTTACTCTCGGCTCTCTCGTATGGCCAGAATGACATAAGACACAAGGGACGCTATAACACCAATTTGCGCGCATTTGTTCCGGAAGGAAGACGAGGGCCAAGATTGTTTGGCTGAGATGAAGAGAAATTATGCGAGTTGGTCCGTGCATGGTACATGGTGTCCACTTCTTCCACCTCGATGAAAAGGGGGTACGAGTTGCAGAACTGTCAACTGTCAGGGCCCACGGCCCACACGCCACGTGAAAAGCGGCACACTTCATCATTTCCCAGTATAGGAAAGCATAATATCTATCACGTACAGCACGCCGTGCGTCGATCTAGAATAGTCTATCCGTAATGAATCTCCAAGGTTACCGCGTGAAAACGCTCCCAATCCAATAGTCTTTATGCGGTCCTCTCACGTGATACCCCACGCTCCATTTAGCTACCTCAACTCCTTGGAAGGCAAATTCATACTCTGGGTCATAGGTATCGTCAATGCAAAGGTGATGGGATGTTGCCTTCCATCTCCTGTCCCTTGCCGGTACCAATTCCTTGGGATTTTGCCCCTGTTCACCACCCGTGGGATGAGGACATATCATCTGCAGCTCATGGAACAAATAGTCGACCGTCTTGTTGTCCGTTTTCACAAACCACACACTTAACTTGTCCTCAGCCTCCGCGTACCTGTAGACATACCTCCTCGTCGCTCTAAACTGCAGCCCAGTATCTGTCTTGAAGTCTCCGTCCTCGACATACAGGAACTCTGCTGCGAAACCCTCGGCTGTAGGGCGCCTGGGATAGAATCTCGCGGTTCCAACTAAAGAGCCAGAAGGGTATGTCGAAATATTACTTTTGATGGTGCGGTTAAGAACCCAGTTTCCCTGTAGGGAGCGGAAGATTGCCCTGGCCACGAATTTTCCACCTCGGCTTCCGTCAATCTCTTGTTGTATGAGTCGTAAGGCTTCTTTGGATTCTGTAGCTTCTTCACCCTCGCCTAAGCCCTGCAAGCTGGTTGCATATAGCGCCGGTGAGACAGGTGTACAGTAGCTATCGGCAGCTTCAACCGGCCCATGGCCCTGCATTTCTCGGAGAGACTCCATAATGTGAGTATAATCACCCATTGGAAACTGCGTAAGTCTTTCCGGGGTCTCTTTGTAACAGCGTCGCAGTGCAGGAATGATAGAGCCTGCATCTTTGAGAGCCGAACTCAGAGCCGGAGGCGGCCGGGAGTCAGGTTGCCAGAGGGTGCGCAGAAGAGATGCTTGCTGCTCTGCAACGCCCCAGTATGGGCCTCGGTAAAAGCCAACAAAGCCTAGAGAAGGTACGGAGGGGTGTATTGTGCTGTGTAGTGACAGGGCGAGCGGTAAGTCTGGAGTCGAAGGGTCATATCCAAGAGTGGAAAGAATGGATTTAGGAAGGAAGGATAGAGAGGATGCGCTGTCGAAGCCTGTGGCAAAGATAATCGCAGAGATGTTATCGAATGTCTCAGTTGACGAGGGTGTTTCAACAATGACAGATGTATTGTCGTCGGCAAGGGATTTCACTCGCCCCCGTGTTGTTTTGATCGCGCCGGACTGAGCGAACGAAGAGTAAGTATCGCTGATTCCTAGCCAAGGAGCATCTGTCTCCTTATCCGTGGGTAAGGAGGCAAAGGCAGTTGCTTCACCACCGTTAAATAGTTTGAAGGCAGCATGTGACTTCTGCGCTGCCTCTGGGCTTACGATCCCAGATCTACTTTTCAGGCGTTCTTCGGGAGACCGATTGCTCAAGTTAAACATAACCATATCGAGGGGTAAAAACTCTGGCGCCGGATTCATAACCTGGTACAATTAGCATATACACTTGAGAAGGTCCGAAACAGCGCTTACCTTGCTATCATTCTTCTCATTATCAACCTGCGTCTTCAGAGGCAAAAATAACGGCACTGTCCAAAATGGCTTGCTCGTTACATGATGAAGAGTGTACTGCTCTATAGACTCGATGTCTGATTTCTCAGGAGAATGAATCTCAGATGAAATCTGAGCAGCAATTGTCGCTGATGTTTCAGCGCCAGACATTGACCCGCCCACAACCAGAATCTTCCCGGGGCCCCCTTTATTATCTTTCAACAATTCCTTGAGGTCTGAAAACTCCGAACTGTGAATTATCGGAATAGGCACACCCTCTCTTTGGGTAAAAGCTTCGGGGATTATTGGCTTGCCAAAGAAGCCCGAAGATATTATGACATGGTCAAAAAGGTGCTCTTCGGTCTCACCAACATTGACACTTAAGATGGCTGAAGTGTCTTCGGGTTCTAGGGAGCTTGGTCCCTTAACATCAGTGCGCAGCTTTTGCACCCGTATCCTCCATTTTATTGGTGTAGAGGCATCATCCTCCACCATACTAGCCTCTTCAACGCGGCAGCTTGTCTTGATATCAACCGATGGATTGTTCAAGTACTTGTCAACATATTGTTGAAGGTATTGCCCTACATCGCTGGCCTTGGGAAACAGAGGGCTTGGGTGAGAGGGTTCATTCTCCGGCCATGTTTTGTCACTGAAGCAGACGGTATACTTGCTCAGATTTGTTGACATGGACGGATTGATTAAGCCTTTGTCAGTGGAATTGCTGGGCCAAAGGCCCCCAATTCTCGACAGTTGCTCAAAGACTGTAACTTTGAAAGCTCCCTTGGAATACATAAATGCCCTGGCAGCTGCTATCCCGCCTGGACCCGCGCCTACGGAGGATTAGTGTCCACTTCATCTACGGATGATCGGTTGCAGGCCATACTTACCAATAATGCATACTGTTTTTGCCATTCTTATTCACCTCTCAGCTGACTTTCACCGGCGCGCGCCAGACGTTTGCTACCACGTAGACACACTGCTTAGGTATATTCTGTAAGCTTCTTGGAATAAGTATGCCTGCAGGTAAATGTAAAATAATGCTCTCAGTTTATATATGTTCCGGCCCAACC